>NC_056743.1:1008703482-1008733482 GCF_019279795.1 Protopterus annectens | reverse complement strand
AGTCTTAGGAAGTTGGTGATTACAACTTTCATCTGTAGCTCTGCTGTGTGGAAGTTATCTGGGGGTGGCAGGACATGGCTGTGAATCAGGATAGTTATGTCCATTCACTATATACCCTTAAAATCAACTGTTCCATATCACATCAAATATCGATGATAGTGATGTAGAAGATAGAACCCATGCCTTCATCCAACACATTTCATGTGGTGGCAGCATTTGGGATTATACACATGTTATATTTATTGGTAGGTAGTAACCAAGCTTGTAAATATGAATTGTATAGCATGTAAAACAGTTTTTTGTCACCAAAAAGTATGTATACCTTTTCACCCCCAAGGTAGGTATACAGTGGTAAACCTTGCATAGCAATTATTTTATTTTTTAGCCAGAGTAGTTAGAAAACAGACAAAAACTGAGCTGTGTGGAATATGGAAAATATCTGTGTTACAGCTAAGAAGTGCAAAATCAAGGGAATTTCATATATCAGTAAGTTCAAGGAGGACATGAACACAGCCTTGTGTGTAGCTGAAATGCAGTTCAGTGAAACTGGAGATAGCCAGGTAGTAGCTGCTGACACAGAACATGCAGTAAAATTACTCAATCCGTCCTGATTATTGCAGAATCCAGCTGGAATTAAAGACACTAGATAACTGGAGATGAATGCTTGGATGTCAGGTAAACTGAGATAATGAAACAGTCTGAGGCACAGGAAAGACAGAAATGACAAGAAAAAAGTGAGAAGGACCATGAATTAAGGGGAAAGTAGCACTAATTATGAGAGGGAAGTGGTGGTCTGGGGAAGCTAAACCTTCGATATCAAGGTCAGTACCAAACTGATTATAAAGTATAAATAGGAGTATGAGTTTGATGGCTTTATTTGGGCACTCAAAATGCTGTGTGATCTACCACAAATTGATCAACGGAAATGGGTGAGGTTTTTAACTCCTTAGCCCATAGGCAAGACAATACATCCTGTGTCCAAAATGTCAGATGTGAATTGTTTGAATAATGATGAAGTTAAACACTGTTTATTTTAACATTTTAAACTCTTAAAGTATACATAAAGAAATTCAGAGAGCAAAGAAGTTGAGCAATTGAAAATGTGAGAGATTATATTGCATGTTCTGTGAGTGGATGCCAACATCTCTTTCTTTTAATTGTTAGGAGATATTATGATAAGGAAATAGGCACTCAGTACTTTGCTGAGGGCATAAAAATCTGGTTAGAAAATTATGAGTTTAACACTGCTAAGGAAATAAACCTGGTTAGCAAATTATGAGTTTAACACTGCTAAGGAAATAGGGGAGGAAGGTGACCTACGCCTAGCCAGGAGGGTACAACTGCATAAAAAGTGGGTACCCAGTTCTACACATGGTCATAAAGGAACCTGTGATGCAGTCTAAATCCCCATAGCAGTTTGCACAGGAAAAGAGGGAAACACTGGCTCAAGTACAAGACAAAGTCTTTGAGTAAAATGTGTCCACTGATGAAGTCTTTACACTGTGGATGAAAGCGCTAAATTTGGACATTAAACGGAGATTTTCCCTATTCCCCTCATCTTCTTTTTGTATTATTTTATCAGTTTTGTTTGGTAAACTTGTCCACTGAAACCAGGTGGGACGTTTAAGATCCAAATGTCTACATTGACAGGTTGGGGAAAAACGTAGGAGGGAGCTAATAAAAGTGACAACACATTAGTTGTAGCTTGTCTTGAAATTGCAGCTACTACAGAGCATCATAAGGACCAGTATATTCTTCTAGGGCACAGAGAAACTGTTGCTAAGAGGGATACTGCATTAGATATAACTACTGCTAAACTTGCAGTTCTTAGAAATATTTCCTGAGCAGTAAGTCTAGTCCTTTTAGAGCCATGGGAATGGCACCTTTTTAGATGTCATTGACCAGTGTACATTTGAATTAGGAAGGGAGAGAGACAAGCAAGTGGCATTGTTTAATGATGTCCCAGTAGACTGTCTAACAAGCAATGATTTTAATACCATTGTACTCTGTATTTGTGGAATTGCAGACAGCCAAGCTTGATGTCAGTCTCTTGTATATTGTAGTAAGGGTGAGACCCAAGCAGTTTTCTACACCTCTAGTAGAGGCTGCAATGTATCAACTTAAGAAAATGAGCTAGGCAAAAGGGAAAAAAACTCAAACCAGAGCTAAATGTGTTAGAAAGTATTGGACTTCCTCAAGATGTTTCTCCAGGGAAAGAACTGACCAGTAGTAATTAGTCTAAATCTGAAACACAGTTGTAAAAAACTGTTTGACTTCCATCAAAAGGAGAAATAGAGTATTACAGAAAGAGAGTTAAGGCACTCCCATCTGTCAGACACTAGTTTACAAAATGTGAGGAAACAAAGACAAGGGGGCTACTAATCCTGAAGGGCAGAGGCAGTGTGCATACTGGGAAAAGGCATTGTGCAGAAAGTGTCTCCTAAAGAGGGGGCTACAGAAAAAAATGTGATGCAGCAATTGACCGTTACAAGGTCTTGTTATCAGGCACTTCCATTCATAACCCACAATATTTCTTTTTCAGATCATATGAGCTTAAAGTGTACAAAAAAGAGGTTTATGCAAATGTTCTACTAGTCAGACATTCCAGTAGATGTAAAAAGGTACTCCAAAGCTTGTAAGCAATGCCAAAATGTTAGCAAGACAAAATATAAAGTCAATGTTACCCAGCTGGTAGAGCACCACATAGATTCAGGGATACTGCAAACAGTAAAAAGGACAGTGGTAGCTGACAGTGCAAAGAGATGTTAAGTAAAATGGCAAAAGTGTTCTCCATTGTCATCAAAAATTCAAAGTCTTTTAAAACAAGATATCAGGTGAGTGTGACATGAAATTACTCTTTTACTGCAAGCTTTCTTTCTTAATCGTCTCTCAACAAAACTTGATAAAGTCTTGGAAGGTAGGACATGTATGAGAAAAAATAAGATAATCATGAATAAGTTTCTATTCTGTCCAAAAATGCGTAAGAAGTTTAGGGTCTATATTAGAAGAACGAAAACCCTAAACCGCGAACGTTCACATGAGCGAAAATGCCGGGACTCAAAGTGGGATTGCGGGGTCGTGTTATAGTGAGGAGAGGGATATTTGCCCTTTCCTCACTGTAGTGCGACCTCGGAGTTAGAATATATAGTTAGCTGGGGGTTTGGGGGGCACAGCCCCCCACAATAGCAACTTCAATCACCGGCATTTTCGCTCATGTGACCGTTCACGGTTTAGGGTTTTCGTTTTTCTAATATAGACCCGAAGTTTAAGGTACTTGCCCTTTTCAGTGAGATGTAACATGTTAAATGTTATATAATTCTGTATTTACTGCTGTGGAACACACTACACTTTAAAACAGACAATTAATTTAAGTCTTGATTCTTGATTGCAACTTCTTGCACTATTGCAGAGACTGCTGTGTGAAGGTTACTTACTGAGTTACTCCACACGTCAATTTCCTTATTTTTACTGTGGCTTCCTGATACTCTCCATTCCTTTTTCTGAGATGTAACTGTGGAGTCAGGAAGGGCATTTTCTAAAGAATCTGATGATGCATCTTATGACAAGATGTGAAAGCACTTATTTTTATTAAAACATTTCTGCTACTTGTTCAGCCGTGTTTGTGCTTTCACTGTTTTTTCTTCAGTTCTCTATTTGCTTTGGCTGTGAGGCACTTAATTCCTGTGGACCTTGTTTGCTGTTTTTAACTAGTTTTTAGGATATCTTGCAGGTTCGCTCTTAAGTAGGACTATTGTTTTTCCTGTTGTTAACCAGTCTGGTGTCTGTTCAGGGTGCGCATATAAATAGTTCTTACCCATGGCTAAATCTTCATGCAAAGATGTTAATACCTTTAGCCAGAAGTTAGGTACTGCATCTGGGCCTGAGTTTTTTCAATTAGGAGCTTTTTTTAAACTTTGTTTCAATCTCTCTGGCCGTTACTTCATCCCATTTCATATCCTGTACATGTGAACTTCTTAATCTTTCTTTTACTTCTTCTATCCATTAGCATCTTTGCTATGTTCCACAGGATCTTCATAGATATTTCTCCAAAATGTATCTATTTCTTCTTTCTTTGGTGGTGTTTCAATTCCTTTTGCCTTGTTTCCCAATTCTCTGTAAAACTTTTTTGGACCATCAATAAGTTGCTTAGTTTGTACTTTTCCTTTATATTTATCTGCATATCTTCTAGGTTTTTGTGCCAGTGCTGATATTTTATTATTTGTCATAGTGCACGATAGACCCTGATGTGTTATAATACTGCATGTTGCTTTTATCATGTCTGTCTTCCTGAGTCTTTTTGCTGATTTGTTCCCTCTTCTGTACTCTTCCTACAGTGACAATTCTTGTCTTAATTGCTTTATAGTTTTCTCTATTCAATATTTCAGTGATGACATTTGATTTCTCCCCTTCCTTTCTGTTACTACCCTGTGTTTTTGTGGTAAGATTATCTGCTATTAATTTAGCTGCACAGTAATCTATCCTATTTACTTTTGTTATATCACATGAATCTCTATGGATGGTCCTAATTACTGTGTTCGTTTTATCAAGCTTCTAACTTTTTGGGTTTTATTGACCTTCTGTAGTCACTTTCTTTCATTGATCTTAATATGTCTGTCCATCTCTATTAAATCAAGCAATTCTTCTCTTAGATCATGTTCTTCTTAACTGAGAGCACATTCTTTGTTCTCCATTTCCTGCAGGCATTCTATAGAAAGTTCCAGAGCATCTTCCTGTGCCCCGTTCTCTTCAGCTTCATCCTGTGTCATCCATTGCTCTTTCATATTGGAACTCACTAGCCTATCACTCCGCAACATTGACTGCATCAGAGTTGCAACAGTTTTCTGTTTCTTCCCTTGCTGTGCAACTCCAGCTGAAGGTTTGTACTGGTTTCCTATGGAAGGCTCCAAAGTATCTTCATATGGCAACTGATCAGATGTTTCCCACTCCACTGGTTTCTCCTTAATTTGGAGATCCATTGCTATATCCGGTTGTGATATTATCTACATTTTCTACATTGAATCCTTCACTTTGCAGGTAAACCACAACCTCAGTTTCTATTTCTTAAACTTCTCCATTACTAATCTTCTTGTTTACTTCTTTGTTTTCTTATTTTATGTATTGCAAAATTTTCCATGTCCATATGCCTTTGCTTGTATTTCTCTTCAAATATCTTTGGTGCTGTTGTTTTTGTATTAATTAGCTTTGCTTTCTACTTTGCATAGATATTACACCATATTAAATCTCTTTTTCTTTCCTATGACTACATTTCTTCTTCAGATGTATTTTGCTGTTCCTGTTTCTCCTTACTTTGGGGACTCATTTTTCCATCATGCTGTGATATAACGTGTTAGACTTTCTACATTAAATCCTTCACTTCGCAAGTATTCCATAACTTCAATTTCTATTATTTTAACTTCTGCTTTACTAATCTTCTGTTCTAAGTTCCCTGTTTGTGATCTTATTTTTTTATTCCAAGAAAAAACAAACCGAAAAGGACCAAGATTCTTGTGTGGTAGAGATAAATCCAACAAATACTGAAAACAACCACAGTGACCAGCATCCTGTAGACCATATATTTATTCACAAAATATTAAAAATATAAGATAAAAACTGTAGAGTAAAATAAAAGAAGAGCTTAGCGTTTTAGGTTTCTCATTCTCCAGATCTCCAGAGAAGTCTGTAGGATGCATACCTGTCCCTCCAGCAGGTCCTATTTGTATCACAGGCAAGGTTTAAGTCTATGGAATGGATAATTGTGGTACTGTTTATTTTGCAGATATGCAGGAAATCCATCAGAGTGAAGTCTGATAATGCATTGTATGCCAGGCATAAATCTCCCCCCAACAGCCCTATAGGAAGGAGAATACAAGGTTAGGGTCCTGAAGTGGTCTGCATAGGACATGTTACTATGCACTGTATTCTTGTACTGAGGAATCTCTGTGGATGTTCCAGTTGTTGGATATGCCTGGTTAGCTACATTCCAAAGGGGGCATTGTACTCAGTGATAGGTCTGATGAATGCCGAATACAGCGAAACAGCGACTTCTTTGGATCTAGATGCCATACTGTTGCTTATAAGTTGCATAACAGAATAATTTCCTCACTATTCTAGGCACATGGTGGTCAAAGACTAGATTATTCTTTAAAGTTCTTTTCAAGTCCCTGACTACTGAGTCAACTCTTAGGGGTGTTTTGTCAATATGGTAGTTACCAGGGGTGGATGACTTCTCAAAGGATACTATTATGTTTTTCTTGGCATTTAGTTTTATTCCTTGGCTTTGCCATTAGTTGATTGTCTGTGTCAGCCCTTTCTGGAGAACATTTGTGTCAGTGGGTGATTCAGTGACAACTCCTAATTTGCAATCATCTGCAGATTTAGTCAACCAGAGGCCATTAATGTTGGCCTTGAGTTCAAAGAAGTAAATGTCAAAAAGGACTGGTCCCAGGACAAGTGCCTGAGGAACTCCACTTGTGACTGGCCTCTTTGTCAAGGTGGACTCACCACTTCTAACTTCCTGTGTCCTGTCTGTGAGCCAGCTGGCTATCCACTGGGTGACATAAGGGTTTGCACCTAACCTCTTAGGTTTGTCAACAATGCCATAGTGGGGGATTGTGTCATATGCCTTGGCCAGATCAAGGTAGGCAGTGTGAACCATTTTGCCCTCATCCATTGCTTTGGTGACCTTCTCAAAGAAGTCCACCAGGTTGAGTAGGCATGCCTGCCTTTGTTGAAAACAAATTTTATTTATTTATTTTATTTATTTATTTTCAGTTTTTTGCCAGGATGGCCCATTGGGCCATGAGGAGCCCGTTTTCAATGGAGTCCTGGGGAGAAAAGCTCCAGAGAAGTACAAAATACACATAGCAGTAAGACAAATGTAATATACATAGAAATACAAGAAGTTACAGAGTAACAGGTTGCAATAAAAATACAAATGACATTTCTTATAAAATCTGATTGTTACAACAGTAATTGTTAGGAGTTATGAGACAGTAGGTGGCTCTTTAGCAGATATGTTAGCTTGTGGAGAGTAACAGTGGTTGAGAAAGCTATGTAGGATGGGAGCAGGAGTATTCCCACTGTGAGTTTAGATGGGAGTGGAGTAAAGTTTTGAAAGCAGAGAGTTTGCTAGTGGTACAGATGTGTGTTGGAAGTGAGTTCTAATGGTGTGCTACTGAGAAGGATAGAAGATGATTGCCTGGTGGACGGACAGGTTTATGTAGCTCAATAATATTTTGAAAGTTGGGCCTTAGACATCTATTTGGTTGATGCATTTGGAAGGTAGAGGTAAGGGAGGGGCAGAGAGAGAGGGGCTAAAAATATGTTTGTGTGCTTGGATCAGTTGAGTATAGATGAGGTAATTGGGTAGCTCAAGCTAGTTCAGTTGTTGCAGGGATTTACAGTGATGGGTAGAGGATCTGTGGCCTGTAGCAAATTTAGAAATTTTGTAGCAGCAGGAGGAGAGCTTTGACTTGAGGGAGGATTGAAGATTAGTAAGGATAGAGGGCACCATGTAAGAGGGAAGGGATGAGGCAAGTAGTAGCAAGAGTAATCCTCTTGGCAGGAGAGATGAAGCGGTAGTGGCAGTAGAGCATGCCATGTTTCTTGTGTGTTTTTTTGATGTTTACTTGTAGATGGTTATTAAAGTTTAGTTGGTAGTCAATGAGAACTCCTAATAGTTTTGCAGTGGGGACTATTTCGAGAGGTGTGTTATTTTGGCTGGTGATGAAGAAAGAATCTTTATCTAGGATGGTCCAAAGAGAAAAGCAGTAACACCACCACAGACGACTGGCAAACTTGTTAAAATCCAACAAAAAAGATGAACACAAATCTTTTACTGAAAACTTGAGACATAAAACGTGGCAAGACAAAAATAAAATCCCTTTCAAATGATAAGCGCTTTCGGAAATACCTTCTTCAGATCGTAAAGGGAAACAGGAACAGCATGCTTTTAAAGGATATCAATCGGCTTCATTTTGTTCTGCCAAAGAACCAAAAATAAAATCCCTTTCAAATGATAAGCGCTTTCGGAAATACCTTCTTCAGATCGTAAAGGGAAACAGGAACAACATGCTTTTAAAGGATATCAATCGGCTTCATTTTGTTCTGCCAAAGAACCAATTGGAAAACCGACAATCAACAAACTTGAAGAGAAGTACCTATTTGCATAAACCAATCCGTCAGAGTATCACAAGCCAAATCACAGCTAGGTATCATCCTTGAGCTCCAATCAGAAAACTTGCCAGTCAGAGCACTTAAAAGAAAACACACATTCACATCAACCAATGGCTGTTCTCCTTTGCTTTAGAATAGGTCTCAGAGGAACTACAGTGTTTAAACCAGGAGGCTTGTCTGCTCTCAAATTTATAATTTATGATCCATTTGGTTTCATTCCTTTCAGCATTGTTGGTGATATCTCCTAGTTTCATCCCTTTAGATGTAACTTCAATAGCCTTAAACTTAAAAAAGTGTCCTGGAAATTGAGCAACATGACAAGCAAGGGCATTCTTAAGGTCCTTATTATGAATATCTCTCAGATGCCTAAGTATTCTATTTTTAAAGATTTGATCTGTTTTGCCTACATAATAAGCAGTGCAGCATTGGCAAGTAGCGAGGTACACTAAATGCTTTCATATTACAGTCAGCTTTACACGAAAAGGTGTATTCCAGTCCACTGATGGGATGTTTAAAAGTATTAAGTACATCTATAGTTCTACAAGCAGAGCATCTGCCACATTGAAGGGTGCCTTGTTTACTCCAGTTGGAGTTATGATGAAATCCATCCTTCTGGCAGAGTAGACACTTCAAGTTTTTTTTATTTTTAAAGACAAACTTCGGATGTTCACCAACAATTTCACAAAGTTTACTATCCTGGGTTAGGACTGGCCAAATTTTTTTTATCACTTCACAGATCTGGCGATTATCATTGTTGTAAGTCAAAATGAACTTGACGCTGTCATTATGTTGATACTGTGTGTCTCTTACATAAGAGTTTTCCTGTTGTAGCTGCTTGTTAACATATGGTAAGCCTTTAGTCAATCTGAGATTTCGTAGTTCCTCTTGACCCACATCAATATCATGGTTCGAATAGCCTCTCCTTTAAGTTTTGTTGTAAAAAGTGTCTCTCCTTGTCAAAATCTGAGTCCTTGGTGCAAAGTCGTGAGATCCTGGTCATCTCATTCTTCCTAATGTTCCTGGAGATGTGTCTGGGGTGTAGACTATTTTTGTGTAAATAATTTTTTCCATGTGTCCTTCCTAAAGATAGAGGTGCCAATCTCTTTGTGTTCATCCAAGGACACTTTCACATCCAAAAAATCAATCTCGGAGCAGGAGCTCTGGACAGTAACGTTTAAGAAGGTAGTGGTTTCATTCAAATAGGTGACAAATTTCTTCAACACATTCTCATCCCCTTTCCATAAAAGAAAGACATCATCCACAAAACATCCATAAATGGCCACATTGTTGGACCAAGGCTTGATGGTATTAAAAATATGTGTTCTCTCCCAAACAATTAAAACAAGATTCGAGTAACTGTTGTCACAGAGTGTGCCCATGGCCACACCCCAGCATTGCCAATAATAATCTTTATAGAAAAACATATTGGTTTCCAGGATCATCTCAAGTAGTGTACAAATGAGGTCTAAATTCAGATTATGTGGAACTATAGAACCTAAGGCTCTGATGGACTCAATTCCATAATCATTAGGAATGGAAGTAAACAGACTACAAATGTCCATAGTCACAAGCAAAATGTTGGACAGATCTTCTGCAGTGTTCGTAAACTTATTCAGCTGTGTCAAGAACATACCAGCGTCTCTAAGAATGGTGGGAATAGCCGCTAGTACCGTCTTTAGCTCTTTCTCCACAAAAATGGAAAGTGGCTGCGTCAACCATCCACGTCCTGAAACAATGGGTCTGAGTGGTGGGCCTGTGATACTTTTATGAATCTTAGGAAGGCCACTTATGGAGGGAATGGATGGATAAGGTGTATCAAAAAACTCATAAAGGTACTGGTTTATGCATCTTTGCATCAGCATTTCATGTAGATCTTTCTTTACTCTGGTTATTTTTCGGTCCAGAAAAAACTTAGTGATCTTTTCATACATTTTCTCCTCAGAGACCATCATATTCATTGAGTCTTTGTACCATTTTGAATTAAGAATAACTATGGCACCACCTTTGTCTGAGGGCTTCATCACAATCTATTGTGTTTTTCTGAAGTTCAGCCAGTGCCTTTCTCTCTCCACTGGTTATATTGTAGAAGCGAGCTGTTCCTAAACCACGTTGTCTGATTTGTTCCACTTCTTTCTCACATAACCTGATAAAGAGATCCACTGTAGGATGGTTGACAGGAACAAAGGTGCTAGATTTCTTTAAGATGGTTTGTGGTCAATTATTCTGATGACGAAAAATATTCTTCAGTGATACATTTCTACCAAAATATTTTGCTTCCAGAACAAACTCACTCAAATCAGAACCCAAGGAAGGAATAAATGTTAAACCTTTATTGAGCAGGTTCAGTTTGTCTTTACCTCATGCAAAATTAGACAAATTCACTACCAGATCAGTTCTGATTACTGGATTGGTATCTTTCTCTTCCTGTCCTGACTGTTGGACCTGGTATTCCATTGCCAGATTTGTGCAAATAAAACGGTAACTTGTGAACAATGAGAGCATGTGACAGTCCTTGTTTAGGTCTAGTGCCTGTTGGGCAGACAAGTTACCTCTCCTCATCAGCTGTAAGATCAGATGAAAACATGGAATAAACACTGGTGGCGGATGAAGAGACTTCGGGTGCCATCACATCATCCGTCTTAGGCAAAGTGGTAAAATTCATATTAATAGGAGATCTATGAGTAGGAGATGACAAAACAGGTAAACTAGATAGCTGTTGACTCTTAAAATGAGCTGGTCTGTCTTCCCTGGGCCATTCAAACATCCTTCCTTGCTTAAAATCAGAAATATCTCTAGAGAGATTTTCTGATCTTTTAATTTGTTGTCATAAGAATTCAGGTTGAACTGTAAAGTCTCTAGTTTTTGGTCATCAGAATAATCGACCACAAACCATCTTAAAGAAATCTAGTACCTTTGTTCCTGCCAACCATCCTACAGTGGATCTCTTTATCAGGTTATGTGAGAAAGAAGTGGAGCAAATAAGACAAAGTGGTTTCGGAACAGCTTGCTTCTACAGTATAACCAGTGGAGAGAGAAAGGCACTGGCTGAACTTCAGAAAAACACAGAGATTTTGATCAAGCCCTCAGATAAAGGTGGTGCTGTAGTTATTCTTAATTCAAAATGGTACAAAGACTCAATGAATATGATGCTCTCTGAGGAGAAAATGTATGTTCTTGACACAGCTGAATATGTTTATGAACACTGCAGAAGACCTGTCCAACATTTTGCTTGTGACTATGGACATTTGTAGTCTTTTTACTTCCATTCCTAATGATTATGGAATTGAGTCCATCAGAGCCTTAGGTTCTATAGTTCCACATAATCTGAATTTAGACCTCATTTGTACACTACTTGAGATGATCCTGGAAACCAATATGTTTTTCTATGGAGATAATTATTATTGGCAATGCTGGGGTGTAGCCATGGGCAAACCCTGTCCAACAGTTACTCGAATCTTGTTTTTACTGCTAGGGAGAGAACATATATTTTTAATATCATCAATCCTTGGTCCAACAATGTGGCCTTTTATGGACGTTTTGTGGATGACTTTCTTTTATGGAAAGGGGATGAGAATGAGTTGAAGAAATTTGTCACCTATTTGAATGAAACCACTACCTTCTTAAAATTTACTGTCCAGAGCTCCTGCTCTGAGATTGATTTTTTGGATGTGAAAGTGTTCTTGGATGAACACAAACAGATTGGCACCTCTACCTTTAGGAAGAACACATAGAAAAAACATTATTTACATGTAACGGGATGAAACTAGGAGATGTCACCAACAATACTCAAAGGAATGAAACCAAATGAATCATAAATTTGAGAGCAGACAAGCCTCCTGGTTTAAACACCGTAGTTCCTCTGAGACCTATTCTGAAGCATCGGAGAACAGCCATTGGTTGATGTGAAGGTGTGTTTTCTTTTAAGTGCTCTAATTGGCAAGTTTTCTGATTGGAACTCAAGAATGATACTTGGCTGTGATTGGTTTGTGATACTCTGACTGATGATTGGTTTATGCAAATAAGTACCTCTCTTCAAGTTTGTTGATTGCCGGTTTTCCGATTGGTTCTTTGGCAGAACAAACTGAAGCCGATTGGTTGTGCATATCTTTTAAAAGCATGTTGTTCCTGTTTCCCTTTATGATCTGAAGAAGGTATCTCCGAATGTGCTATCATTTGAAAGGGATTTTATTTTTGTATTGCCACGTTTTATGTCTCAGGTTTTCAGTAAAAGATTTGTGTTCATCTTTTTTGTTGGATTTTATTAAGTTTGCCAGTCGTCTGTGGTGGTGTCACTGTTTTTCTCTTTGGATTTTGTTCTTTGTAACAGTGCACCTTCAGCAGTTACAGGTTCATTTTGTGCTTGTGTTCTTCTTATCTAGGATGGTGGTTTTAGAAGGGGTGAATATCATTAATTTGGTCTTGGATGCATTGAGTGCCAGGTGGTTGTCAAGCATCCATTGTTCAGTAGAAGAGAAGGCATCCTGAATTAATTTTGCTAATGAAGAGGCAGATGTGGCAGAGCAGATAATTGTAGAGTTGTCAGCATATTGGACGTGTTTAACATTAGGGATGGCAAGACAGAAGTCATTTATGAAAATATTGAATAGGAGGGGTCCTAGAATATAACCTTGGGGCATACCTGTGGGAGTAATTAGGAAAGGTGAAATGGTTTTATTCCACTTGACCGCTTGTTGTCTGTTAGATAGGTAACTGATGAACCAGTTGATACCAGAGTGGGATAGATTTAGTTTGGAGAGTTTAGTAAGGAGAAGGTTGTGAGAGATGGTGTCAAAGGCCTTAGAAAGGTCTAAGAGCAGGGTGGACACAATGTGACCGGAGTCACTGGCCTTGTTGACAGTTTCTAGGAAGGAGAGCAGAGCAGTGATGGTGCTATGGCTGGGTCGTAAACCATACTGGGTACAAGTAAGAAGATTATTTCTTAAGAGATAGGGAAGAAGTTGCAGGTGAATATATTTTTCAAGTTTAGAAGTAGGGGATAAGATAGCAATTGGTCGAAAGTTAGAGATGTTATTATTGTTGCCCCCTTTATGAAGTGGGATGATAAAGGCTTTTTTCCAGAGTTGGGGAAATGACATTCAGAAATTCATCGATTTATTAGTATGCAGATAGGGAGGGCAATGGCTCCTGCTCCTATTTTTAGGAAGTAGGAGGGTATGTCGTCAGGGGCATTAGAACAAGGTTTCAGTTTTATAGTAGAGGCAGGAATGGGGATCATGGAAAATGGAGGAGGTTGGGAGCTGGAGTTGACAGAGGTGAAAGGGATGTGTAGGGGTTGATGTGGGGAAGCTGGCTTATTAGTGAAGGATGATGTTAGTTTGGCTATGGAGTCTATAAAGAAAGAGTTAAATTGGGTTGGGTCCAGTGTCTGGAGGTTTCCTATGTCTGTTGATCATTTCCATGATAATTCTTCCCATGGCTTTGCATATGAGACTTATGGGTCTATAATTTCCATGGTCTGTAGATGGCCCACATTTGTGCAGAGGGATGACTGTTGCTATTCTCCATTCATGATGCACAAAGCCTGTTTGGAGACTACAATTAAATAGCAATTCCAGATGGCGTGATAGATCATGTTTCATGCTATATAGAAGACAGGTCTATATCACGGCATCAAAAAGGACGTTAATCGAATGGCTTAAAAATCAAAAATGCCATTCATCAAAGTTGATCTTGTGGAGGGCTGTGCCCCCCCCCCCCTTTGCTAATTATATATACTAACTCCAAGATTGCAGTACAATGAGGAAAGGGCAAATTTTTCGCTCTTCACTGTATCAAGATCTCACAAAACAAACCTCGATGTACGGCATTTTTGGTATTAAAGCCATTTGATTAATGTCTTTTTTGATGCCGTGATATAGACCCATAGAAGACATCCTGGGATATTGTCTGGGCCCATTAATGCAATGTTCTTGGCCAAAGAGAGAGCATTAAGGATCTGTTCTCTAGTGATAGTGGGGGGTATATTTGATGGTTTTTCTTAATAGAAGGTTGATGGGTTGTGAGGGGTAAAGTTGGAGCTGAAGTTGTCTGCCAGTAGGTTTGCTAATCTGGCTCAGTATAGGTAGCTCCATTAACAACAAGCTCTGCACACAATTGTGTACTGCCTATAAGGTTGTTGACACAACTAAAGAATACCTAGTGGTTGTCCTTGGCCTGATAGGCCAAATTTAGCTTAAATTTGGCTTTGGTAGACTTTATTTGTCCTCTGAAGTGTTTGTTTAGTTTGAGAGTACTTCTATCCTGCTGGGTGCTGCACCTCCTAATTTTTGCCATGATTTTCTTCATTCTGTTATACAGCCTCTTGATGTTGTGATTCCACCATCATGGCCTTTTTTTTTTTTTTTTTTGAGTTAGTTCTGTACTTCTTCCTGGTGGGTACAGATGCCTCAATGCAGCTATTAATGTACTTGTATGGTTTCTGTGAACAGTTCTATGTAGGCAACCGTGTTCTCAGGGTTTATAGGGGCTAGACATTTTGCCAGGTTATCACTTTGTAATAGGAAGTTAGCCTTAGAGTAGTTCCTGAATATTCCAGAGTTAGCTGGGGTTCTAGGTTTTATTTTTACTTCACAGGAGATCATTTTGTGGTCCTCCCTAACCAGAGAAGTCATTGCACTGGGAGTGTGTGTAGCACTCTCCTGTATTAGTGAGGACCAGATCCAGTATATTTGCACTCCTTGTTGGTGTATTGACAATTTGGTCCAGAGAGTTTGTGTTTACAAAATCCAGGAATCTCTGTGTCTGTACGTTTAGTGTCATATAGGATTCCCAGTTAATAGTGGGGTAGTTAAAGTCACCCATGAATATGGTATTGGATTGGTCATAGGGGGGAACTGTAGCTTGGAAGAAAGTGGTACTAGATTTTACTTATGATGATTTGAACACAGAGAAGCTCAAGTGCATTTTCTCTTTGACCAGCCTTGAGGTATAGTTATTCTTCTTGTAAATCGAGACACCTCTACCTTTAGTCCCTGTCTGTGTACTAGCTGATCTGAATGTGTGGAAAGTCTTATAGCCTTGCACTGTTGGGATGCTGTCCATGGCTTTAAACCATGTCGGTCTCAGTGGCTGCACAGATGTCAGCATTCTCTAGTGTGAAGAGAGAGCTTCTGGCGAGTGGAGTTTTTTTTGTTTACACTCCTAGCATTGAGCAGTTACACCTTTAGATTTTCTTGGTTTTGATTTGCTATATCAGAAGTATTTTCAGTTTGGCATTGCCTAAAAAAGACACTATGGGGGTGGACAATGTTTTAGCTAATATTCAAAAGCCTAGATGGGAGGGGTGCAGACCATCCCTAGCAAAGCAGTGTGGTCTGTTGACCATCTCCTTCCATGCTGAGAAATATCGCACCCCTTTAGAAAGACACCAGAAACTAAGCCAATTATTAAAGTCAGTCATCTTCTGTTCATATTGTGGTATCATCCATGAAGAAGTTAAAATACTGTTCAATGCTAGATTTACATATACCAGCTTGGGACACATATTCCGAGAACTCCATGATGCACCTCTTCATATAGTCTAAGGAGGCATGTCTCAAGTCATTTACACCCACATGGACTATAATTGAGTCATACTGGTACTTGTGGTCTAATGACCTGTGTGTGTACACAATGTGGCAGAACCTGGCCCCCTAATAAGTAGCTGACAGTGACTTTATCCTTACTCAGCCTGGTGAGACGGACATCAGTGTGTCTCACCATGGAGTTTCCAGTGACTAGAATGTTGGATTCTGTGTAGCTTGCCTTAAGGGCTTAGAAGCAGTGGCTCCATGAGATGTTATTGCATGTGTTGATGTGGGTCTTGTTTTGAAAGAGTGCATTTGGGGTTGCTGAGGGTGTTTGTTATGTGTACTTCATCTAGGAGGTCTTTAGAGTTTAGGAAGTTTACATTTATGTGCCTCAGCATATGTGGGTCTATATGTCTGCTTTGAATTGTGTGTGATAGGTGCAGCATGTGTACTGCTGACAACCTTATTGACATTAGGAGTACTTTTATGTGAGAGCTTTGCCTCCAGTGACATTGTGTAAATACATCTCTCACATACCGTATCAGTTTGTTTGAGAATTAACTGGTTGTTAGTAAACATGAGAAAATTCCTAAGTTGCCTCGGTATGCTCTTATCTACCAAGCTGGTGACAGAGATAGTAAGAAAGTTCATATCCAAGGGAACAGTCCCTTTTTTATTGATTAGACAGCTGGAGTGAGAATACAATATAAAGTAATGGCAGGAGTATGGAGTTTGCAACTCTGGGGGCAGTAATTGTGACTGCAAAATTGTTTCCCCGTGTACAACTAGATATTGGTGAAATTTCAATGCTGCTTTTACAGGAAAAATGTCAACTCAAGGCAAATATTGGCTATGCAGGGTACTGCCAGTCACTTGAGGGGAAACTAATAAGTAGAGCCTGATGATTTATGGATAAAGTATTTAGGTAGATATTCTGAAGTTAGAAACAAGTCAAGCAGTACTTACTAAAAAGAAAGAATTAGCTTGTCAAGAATGCTGAAGAGGGGAGTCACCTGAATGGCTACTGCATGACTACTACTACTATTAGTGATGGTCTCGCCACAGCTTTACTCTGCTGGGATACAGTGCTCCTTTGCTTCTTCTTTCACCAGAAGCAAAACAACAGCACAAGTCCCAAGATGAGAAGC
Organism: Protopterus annectens; assembly: GCF_019279795.1. Classification (NCBI taxonomy): domain Eukaryota; kingdom Metazoa; phylum Chordata; order Ceratodontiformes; family Protopteridae; genus Protopterus; species Protopterus annectens. The sequence goes on along the minus strand of NC_056743.1, from coordinate 1,008,716,630 downwards.
AGGCCACAGCCTATTTGGTGATCCACAGTCTTGTTCCAGTTGATGAAAGGGTCTGTAGGCTGGTTGTAACCTTTTCCTGGTAGATGCTTTGAATAGCAACTAGACCAATCAGGAAGGTCTTTTGTCCATTTGGGCAGTTTTTCCATCTCTTTCAACTTTCTGGTTTAAAAGCCCATTTTTGTGCTTGTTTCCCACCTTTCCTGTAACTAGTCCAATCCAGATACAGAGTTGCTGTATCCAGGACTGTTTGTAAGCTTCTGAGCCCCCTAAGCCTTTCTGTGTTGGAGGGAAGCATTCTAGCTTATCAGTGGGAGTGATAAGCACTAGGTAGCCTATCTACCAAAAGATACGGGTACAGATTCTTAGTTTTAGCACTTGAATTTGCTTATTCGTGCTCAGCACTTGTTCAGAACTTGTTGTTAGCACTAAATAAGCTACAAATTACTACAGCACTCAACCTTCCTCTTTACCTAGAGGAAAACAGTTTTTGTACTTACTTTCCTCACTTGCTTAGAGAAAAACAGCTGTTATACTCACTTTCCTCACTTGTTTAGAGGAAAGTAGTTTTTTATTCAGGCATGTCCAAGCGTCAGCTCCCAGTGTTCTCTTCTGTCTATCTGATGAATCTGGGCATCTTGGGGCAATGTAGCAATTGCCTCATGTACAAACCTCTCCTACCACCCAACACCACAACCTGTGAGCGATGCACTTATCTAGCCAAACTGGAGGTAAAACTCTCCAACCAAAATGGAACTGGACAGTCAAGAGGAGACGGTAAACACTTGCACCACACCACACTCATCACATAGTCCCACTAAACCTACACCACCAAAATCCACACATAGAAACATAAAAACATTCGTGGAGGCTCTCAATAATAATCTGCTCAAGCAACAGAGACCTCCCAACACAACCCAAATGACACATAGCCCACAGACTCAGTGTGCCACTCAACCACAGCCCATAAGGCAAAACAATGTACCCAACACACTAGTCATAGGTGACTGTATAGTCCGACACACTGATGTCCCACTCACCAGGCTAAAAAAGGAGAAGGTTACTGTCAGCTGCCAGGATCCGCCACATAACCCACGCACTCAGGTCACTGCACAACAAGTACAAATATGACTCTGTCATTGTCCATGTTGGTGTGAATGACCTGAGATGTACCTCCCTGGACTACATAAAAAGAGACATGGAAGAGTTTTCTGATCTTGTAGCCCAGGCAGGTATGACCCTAGCCCTGAGTAGCATCCTGTCATTGCCCAGAATGATACCGCAGTACAAGGACAAAATGATTGACTTCAACAATTGGCTAAGCTTCTGGTGTCATTCTAAGGGGGTCCAGTATCTGTCTGCCTGGGACGACATGGTCGATGGACCACGATGCTTTGCCAGAGATGGCCTGCACCTGTCACCACTGGGATTCCGGATACTGGCTAAGGCTCTTGCTGCCCCTATAGTGCCTTTTTTAGGCAAGGTTCAAATGACAAATTCACCACCGTAACAGGAACAGGCATGCAAAAACTGAAGGTAATGCTACAAGTCTAAATCTCAAAATGTACTCCCTCGAGGCACTCCTTAATATGGAGAACATCAATATTTGTGCAGTGACTGAGACCTGGTTCAAGGCTCCAGAGAGCACCCCTGCATTACCAGGCTATAACTCATACCACACTTTTTGGCCACTTAACCTGGACCAGAACACCAAAGGCGGAGGTGTGTTCATATTTATTAAGGATATCCACACCTCCATGCTAGTTGCTCATCATAATGCATCTGAGGCAAAACTGCAATCCAAATTTTAGCTTGCTACAGATCCCCCACCATGTCCCAGGATTCCCACTCCTCTTTTCTTGATATAGTGGAAAATATTAGGGTTCAACCAAACACCCTCATAATGGGTGATTTCAACTACCCCACCATTAACTGGGAAAACTACTCATGTACCAACTCCTTCACTCAACGCTTTCTGGAATTCATAAATTCCAGTGCCCTGGATCAACTTATTCACACCCCCACCAGGTGCAACAATATCCTAGACCTAGTCATTACCAACATGGGTGACTGGTGTTCCACACCTGAAGTCAGCTCCTCGTTAGTCAGATTCAACCATAAGCTAATCACCCTAGATGTCCACATCCCGCCCCCACCTCCCATTAAGGAAATCACGGTAAAAAAATTTTCCAAAGCCAACTTCATGCTTCTTAAGACAGAAGCGGCGAACGTCATGACATCCATGCAGATGGGTAATACAGTTACGACTGCTGAATCCTACACAAATGCGCTCTATAAGCACTTACACGAGTGCATGGATCGTGCTATCCTAAACAGAACCAAGATGCTATCCTCCAAAAAAGGAAGCCAAATTTGGTGGTCCCCTGCCATAAACAAACTCTACAACAGAAGGAAGAAACTGTTGCAAAAGAGAGTAAAATCCCATGAGTGGAGGAGTTCCCTGGTCAGCCTCAGTAAGAAGCTGAGATCCCTTATAAGATCCTCCAAAGCTAGCTATGAAAACAAAATCACCACTGATTCTAGGGACAACCACAAAGCATTCTATAGGCATGTCAAGAATCTCAATAGCAACACTCATATCTGCTCTGAGTTACAGCACAACAGCATGAAAATTACAGAACCAACTGATAATTGCCAGTGTCCTGGCAGATAGGTTCAGTGCTAACTTTAACCCCCTCTCACCCCCTAAATGGCCCATAAATGTACAGGAAGAATGCAGAGTCCCTGTAATCACAACTACACAGGTAAAAGCTGCACTCTCTAAAGCCAAAAACACAGCATCTATGGGACCAGACAAGATCCCACGCTGTGTTTTACACGAACTTCAGAATGAACTGGCTCCCCACCTAAGCACAAGGTTCATTCACATCAAGCTTTGTGCCCACTGAATGGCGCACAGCAACAGTTATCCCACTCCATAAAGAGGGAGCCACCGCTGATCCCAGGAACTATCGCCCTATTAGCCTGACGACCCTGGTCTGTAAGGCCATGGAATGTATTATCATATAACTCATAAACAAAGACATTGGTAACCTCCAAACTCTGGACCCCACCGTGTTCGGGTTTGTGAAAGGCAGGTCATGCCCCCTGAACCTGATTGACTTCTTTGAGGCAGTCACCAAAGCTGTAGACGAGAGTAAGGTGGTTCACACATCCTGTCTTGACCTCGCCAAGGCTTTCAACACCATCCCCCATTCTGGAATTATAGCTAAACTCACTAAACTAGGTACAAATCCCTACATCACAAGATGAGTTGCCAGTTTGCTCACTGACAGAAACCACACTGTAAAAGTTGCAGACTCCAAATCTGACTTCAAACCAGTGACAAGTGGAGTACCACAGGGTTCAGTCCTGGGAACTCTCCTGTTTGGTATTTACTTCTCTGACGTACAGGCTAACACAGAAGGCCTTTGGCTAATGAAGTTCGCAGATGACCACAAACTAGAAGCCATAGTTGAGTTCCCAAATGATGTGGACATCCTACAGAAGGGCCTCACTGAGACAGATGCCTGGTGTCAGAGCCATGGCCTCAAGCTCAATGCCAAAAAGTGCATTGTCATCCCCTTTGGTAAAAACTCTGTACCCATGAACTACCATATAGGCAGCAGTCTACTTAACGCTGAATGTGTGATAAGAGACCTGGGGACCCAGGTGGACAGTAGTCTCTTCTTTGATAATCACAACGCCACAGTAGTCAGGAAATCCTTCTACGTGACACACCTCATCACAAAAGGGTTCTCATCTAGGAAAAAAGAGGTTCCCTTGTACTCGACACTCATTAGACCCATTATAGAGTACAATGCCTCTTTTGGAGTGTACCTCACAAGACATCTGCAGGAGCTGGAAAGGCCACAGAAGTACCTCACAAAGAGGATTACTGGCCTCAAACAGATGCCCTACACTGACCGTCTCAAAAACTCCAGCTTTACTCCATAGCATATCGCCTACTCTGAGGTGATCTCTGCCTAACATATAAAGCTATGTCAAACCAATCCAAAAAAACGGCCTTGATTACAACGAGATGAAGAAAGATAAAAAATTCCAAATAAGCAACTAAGAAGTGCTTAAAAAAGAGAACTTTAATTTAACAAATAAAAATAAATCGGATACATCGAGTAAATCAAGTGCTTTCGTCTCCAACCATCTGGAGACTTTATCAAGACAGAGCATGTCCCAACTGCTAGTAAATTTATAATACAAAGTTAATTACTGAACCAGTCGACATTCAGGGTTCAAGAATAATTCATCTCGTTGCAACCGAGGCCATTTTATTTGGATTGTGTTTTGTTTTTTGGCCTTTAAAAGTTTGAAGACACCTAAAGAAATCCCAATCCCTCTGAGCTACACACTCTAGGAACCTAAACCTTGTCACCACATTAAACAGGACAAACTGGAGGGATAGATTCCTGTCCCAGAGACTTCCCACACTCTGAAACAAGCTACCCATCTATGTCAAGGAAAGTTCCTCATTAGCACTCTTCAAGAAAAATCTTGATAAGTGGATGGGAAATAGGAAATACACCCCGGGGATCACTTCTGTGGCTCTGCTCGACAGGGGCACAGGAAAATAACTTTCTTGGGTGGTGTAAGCCAGGGAACCTTGTTGGCTAGGCTTACTTAGGCCCTTGGGCTGATAGCCTAGTACCTACCTATGAACAAACACTCACTTCCAACCAGAAAGAATCTGACATCTATGTACTCTGCTCCTTCTCTCACCAGTAGCAAAATAGCAAAATATAAACACAAATTCTAAACTGTCACCTATGAAACAGTTGTTAGGCTTTCTGGTGTTCAGCAGTGCACAGGAAATAATGTTCCTATGTTCCGTCTCTCACCAGGAGCAAACAGAAGGACTAATGCCAAGATGACTACTGAGAGGCAGACTGTGGGCTGTCCAGTAATTGGTGGTATTTGAGTAGATGCTGTAGATTTTAAGGTAAGAATGAAAAATGGGTTAATATAGTGGGCACTAAGCAGTTAGAAATTAAATAGGGGCAACTTAAGCTTTAGCTATCTAAGTGGAGAGCTACTAATTTTACAAGAGCAAGATAGATTGGAAGGGGTGGTTCTGTGGAATACAATGAAATGGCCAATAAATTTAAATAGTGAAAGGGAGTGATTTCACAAAATGACAATTTTGAGTGTACTCACAATAGCCAGTGAAAGAGGAGAGGGAAGGAGCTATGTGGTCAAATTAACATAAGGAGCAGGCAGCTAGAAAGGCAGTTGAATTTAAAAACACAACAGTGCCAGGGTAGGAGGGTGGGGAAAATTTAATTTCTGTATGACTCACAAGAGACACAGCTGTCATCTCTTTTCTAGTTTAAATATGCATTTAAAAGCAGAATACAAGTAAAATACAGTGTTTGTTTGTCTTTTCGGCTTTTCCCGGTTAGGGGTCGCCACAGCGGAACTCCGATCCACTAATGATTGGCAATAGATTTTTTTTTTTGGTGCCGAGTTGCCAGCCTGAAGCCCAACCTTCAGCAAAGGCACGCCTATTCACACATGTCTTTCGGAAGCCACTAGACCACGGGGAGGACATGCAGACTCCACACAGAAGGCACCCTAGCCGTGAATCTAACAGGAGAACCTCTTGCTGTGATGAGACAACGCTACCGCTGTACCACCACGGCTTCATACAAGTAAAACACAGTGTAAAGAAAATTAATCACAATATGCAAAATAGAAGAAGGCAATAAAGCAACAGAAAATACAAGAAAGCAAAGACAAATGAGAAAGCAAAAAACAAACAACCTTTCCCTCAGAGGAAGTTGTGGCAGAGTCTGGGTGAGCATTTTTAGTAAAGCCTTGGAATGTTTTATTTTGCCCATTAAATAGAACGTTTAGTTCCTAGCTCCACCCTCAGTTCACAGGTAATTATCCTTAACTGACCTGATCTAATTTATTTGACTCACAAGAGACACAGCTGTGGTCTCTTTCCTAGTTTAAATATGCAGTTAAAAGCAGAATACAAGTAAAACATGTTGTAAAGAAAATGAATCACAATATACAAAATAGAAAAAGGCAATAAAGCAACAGAAAATACAAGAAAGCAAAAACAAAATAACCTTTCCATCACAGCAGGCTGTGGCAAAGTTTGGGTGAGCTTTTCACAGTAAAACACAAAATACTTTAATTGCAATTGCTTCCTTTCCACAGGCAATACAACAGGTTGTCAACCACTTCCCCACTGCTTTACTGGCTTTCAGGCTCAACCCATTTGTGTTTTTGTAGCTTTACTTTAATTTGTAGTACATGGACAAGATAAATCTCCACCCACTACAAAGATTTATGATAAGATCTCTGATTGTAGCTACATACTATGTGTTCTCGACATGTATGCCAAGATTACTTGTGGAAAGAAAACAATTGTAAGTTATTTTATTCTTGTTTATTTTTTTTCAGTGATTGTATCAAAAGTTTATTTTCAAATGCATTAACTATGGAAGCTGAATTGCTATATAAGAAATTTAATCGTAGCCTGGAGAATTATGATTGGGTCACCAGTTGTAACTCGCTTATTATGTATGTAAGATATGGATGCCAAGAAATTCACCTTGAGAGTGAAGCTTAAGAGGTGAATCATGACATCCATGTCATGAACACAATATGTAGTTACCATCAGAGATCCAATCATAATTCTTTGTAGTGCATGGAGATTTATCTTCTCCATGTACTACAAATTAAAGTAAAGTTAAAAAACACAAGGTGTTGAGTTTGAAAGCCATTAAAGCAGTGGGGAAGTGGTTGACATCCTTATGTATTGCTCGTGGGAAGGAAGCAATTGTAACCAAAGTAATTTATGTACTTTACAGACAGTAGGCAGAAATGAGAGTTGACATGAAGCCATTTATTGTCCTGCTGCTGCTGTTTACTGGTCAGCACTGTCTACTTTTACTGACAACCCGACTTTAACAGTACGTAGAGGGTACTTAATTGTTAGGCATCTCTCTAAGCATTGTTAAAGTTGGGTCTTGTGGTATAGTAATGCTGAACCAGGATGTAATTCATTTTTTTTTTTGGCTCCCCCAGACCTTATTGTTACCAGTCTGGCACTCCCATTACCAAATATTCACTCTGGGTCTACCAACTACTCTCCAACACCTTCGACTTACTCCATATTTGCTGGGGCGGGTCATGGATCTTTAGGTTCACCTGGAATTTCAGCTCATCTGTGCTTCTGTCCCGGGGAATTTTTGTTTATGACCTACCCACTCCATTTCATAGGTCCATAGGTGTGTACTAGGCTAATGGCCCTGGAACCTTTACAAGCCTAGCCCATAGAAGTGCCCTAGCATCGTGCCGCCCGATGTTGATTCCCAGTGCCTCTATCAAGTAGAGCCACTGGAGTGATCCCTGTGGTGAACTTTCTATTTCCCATCCACTAATCAAGATTTCTCTTGAAGAGGGCCAGTGAAATGCTTTGCTTGACATGTATGGGAAGTCTATTCCAGAGCATGGGCAGTCTTTGGGTTATAAACCTGTCCCTCCAACATGTCCTATTGATTGTGGTAATGAGGTTGAGGTCTCTGGAGTGTGTGGTGTGGAGGGATTTGGATTTCTTTAAATGTAGCATTTCTAACAGAGCTGGGTCAGAAATGGCTTTGTAAGTCAAGCAGAGATCTCCTCTTACTAGATGATATGAGGCAGAGAACAGCTGGAGTTTTTTGAGTCTGTCCATGTAGGACATGTGTTTAAGGCCTAGGATCCTCTTCTTGTGGTACTTTTATGGCCTTTCCAGCTGTTGCATGTGTCTAGTGAGGTACATGCCAAATGGGGCATTATACTCAATGATTGGCCTAATGAGGGAAGAGTAGAGAGAGAGAGATAATGACCTCTTTCTTCCTGGATGCAAAACCTTGGTAATGAGATGTGCCACATAGAAGGACTTTTTGACCACAGTGGCAGTGTGGTGGACGACGTAGAAGTTGCTGTCAACCTGTGTCCCCAGATCTCTAACGCCTTCAGTGTTCAGTGGGCTTCCATCGATGTGGTACTTAGTGGGAACTGAGTTTTTCCTAAAGGGGATGATGGAACATTTTTTGCATTAAGCTTAAGGCCATGGTTTCAACACCAGTCATTGGTCTCAGTGAGACCTTTCTGTAGGATTTCAACATCCTCACTCCCTATGCTAGTTGATTATGGCTAAGGGCAACTCCGCTGTTTGAACCACACCTCCCCTTAGGAAGCATGTCATAAAACACCCTCCCACCTGGGATGGGTACTTCCATCCCTTCCCTACTGCTCCATTTGTTGCTTGAGCTACTAATCGATCCCATGACGTCTGGGTCATAGGCAGGGCTTTAACCCTCTATGCCACTGGGTTAGCTTAATTTGACTATTTTTGATCACAACCAGCACTCCATGCTTACATGGTTGTTTTTTTAATTTAGATAGAAATGAATGACAGTCATTGCAATCTTTAAAAGATATCAACAGAATTATCAAGCACACAATAAGAGTAATAATGTTGTAGTTTTTACTGATCAACACCTTCAAATCTGTTTGGAAAATTTAAAATGACTGTTCCGTATATAGGTAGGTTAATAAGAATGATAACACAATGACACAGGAGAAGCTAGCTGATATATTATTGAGGATTTTTTTTGAATATTTTCTGAGAAAGATGTTGAAAAGAAGCTGACAGTAAATAAAAATGTCTACCTCTTATTGCCTCCCCAAGGTGCATACCAATTATTATAGCCCCCAGGAGGCCTTTTTTTGTGACATAATATTTGGAGGATGTTGAAGATTATTTAACGTTCAGTCTATGGAGTATATAGTGTAACCAGCCTTTTTACTTGCATTCACACTAATCACGGAGGTTAGACCTTACAATATTTTTTATGGATAACCCATGTGGTCAGTGCACCACTAATTGGACTGCTGTGCATCTGTTCAATATTTATTTCTTGTTAGTTTACAGATTAAACTTACAGCTACAAGTGTTTCCTTTTTACCCCCTTACAACAATTTATTTATGGCCTTTTTGAAGACGAATATGTTTGTGGTGATTGTTACTTCAAAAATATGTGAAACACAATCATGAAGACTGTCCATTTATGAACAGACTTAAAGATAATAGTTATGACATGAGGTTTGCCTTTAAGGTTGTAACTTGTCAGGTAGACTGTTCAGCTATGACTATAATTTGAATAGAGAAGAGTAAACTATGCACCAAACTCTGCCATAAATCCACAGATACTAGTGACTTTTTACATGGTATGTGCTTTCTCTTCACTCAACTCAACAGATATTTCACTTATTTAGATCTCCTCAGGGGTAAGAAAGCTTGTAACTATCATCAAGATTGTTTAAAGAAGGCCAGACAGGTTGTAGATATATTTTTGAAATGGGATTATTCTCATGAGGATATTATGTCCTCTTATTGGAAAGCTACTTTGGTGGATAATCAGCTGGTCTTAGGGTCTTTGGTAGGGAGATGAGCCATTAGAGAAGTGCCATGAAGGAAGACTGCAGTAAGGGTGTAAAGGACACTTATTTTGTAACAAAATTTAATATTGTATCTCATAATATTCTGAAGACACTTAGATATTGGGGCATTTTTAGGATTTGTACATTTTTTAAAATTGCTCTTCCTGTCTTCTACAGTTGTGGCAAAAATATACTGAATTTTAAGATGCATTGTAATTGTATAAGATGTAATAAGAGTTGCTGTCTTCTTTGCTGGTGCACAGGAGAATCACCCAAGTGGATGCTGCTGTTGCTGCATGTGTAGATTTTTAGTCTTCATAGAATAAATGGTATGTGGTATAGTTCTGCTGGCCAGTATTTTTGTGATATGGAAGGGGACGATCAATGCCCTGAGGTGTCCCTGCAACTTGTAGTATGTAAGTGAAACAAAGAGACAATTCAAGATCAGGTTGTGGGATTACCTAGGGTATAAAGAGTCAGTATGTTGAGAATTCTGTGGCTGCACATTTTTTCAAGAAACGTGGGGAAGGGGGCTTACTGGAAGCAGCCTTCATGCAACTGCATTCGATCAGCCTAACTCGGGAGTAAGAATGGACCTGACATTACAGAATTATTACTTTATAAAGAGAGTATCCATATTTTGAAGCTTGTTACATTCTGAACCTGGAGGGTAATTGGAAATGTTTAATTAAATAGTTAAGTGTTATATATTATTGATGTTGGTTAATTGCCTTCTTTACTTATGTCAGTCACTGTAACAGTAAATCATATGAAGTATAGTGTAACACTCCTGGAAGGTCTCTTGCAGAGTCAGAGTTTCTACTTTTGTTTTCATTTTAATAAAGAAGCTTGAATGCCTTATATTACTTTATTTTCACATTTACAATATACCTTTAAGGCCAACTGCCACCTAACTGGTACCAGTAGTGAGAGTCAAATGCCATATTTGTGGTTCTGTATCACGTCAGATATGGACTGCAGCAGTGTGGGAGTTAGAACCTAGAGCCCCTGTACATACATTGCATATTAATTGAATGTTTCAATGTTTTAAGGTATAGACTCTGAGCCTTAGTTCAGGCCTTCAACGTGTCCATTTCCTTTAAATCTAGGGTCAAATACCTTTTGCCCGACCAAGAATCTACTTCTTTCGTAAAGCATACTAAGGTACTAAGGAATTCAAGCTTCTTAAATGCAGTGCTAGAGAATTCCATAACCTTCTAGCTCTAATATGAATAGTCATAGCAAGAAAAGTAAAATTGGGCATGAAACCACTACTAATTTGTTTGTATTCCTTGAGTTAAGGTATGTGGTGGAAAATGAAATCCATATTGTAACTCTGTGGATATTATTCTGATTAATTTTATAGAGTAAAATTAAATCCCTTATTACAAATATATAGTTGATTGTGAACACAGATACATTTTTTAATCTTTCTGTGTAACTCAGATGTTTCACAAAGTAAATCTGCCTTATGAAACACCTTTGGAGTCTTTCCAATCTGTTTATAGCTTTCTTATTATAAATACAAATGGCCACTCCATATTCTAAGATACGTCTTATAAAAGATTTATATATGGGGAGCAATATGGCAACTTCCGTACTATTGTTGGTTATTAGTATTGTTTGTATTTCATAGTAACACTTCTCAATGACATAATTCATGTGTGAATCAAAAGAAAACATTTTCTCTATCAACACTCCCAGGACTCTCACAGTCTTCACCTAATCATCAATTGTATAAGGTTGACAATTATTTGATTTACCAAAATGTGTTATTTTATTTATAGGCATTGAATTCCATATTCTTAAATCTATCCCAATGTACAGTTTGATCCAATGTATTCTGTGGTTTAAATTGATCATTCACAGAGATTACTGTAGCTCCTATTTTTATTCACATGCAGACTTACTGGTAGAGATGTCTTTTACCAGCAGACACCCAGGCATAAAAATAATAAACAGTGTGGGCCGAAGCACAGACCCTTGGGGAACTCCTGACTTATTTTGTAACAATCTGTTACCTATTATAATTTTGCTACTCCTATTCTCAAGTCAGTTGGCTATCCATTTCCCTAGAAATCCATTACCTTGTATTTGGGCAAAAGGCTCATAATTCCACTGTGAGGGAAGGTGTCAAACACCTTTGCCAAATCAAGGTAAACTACATCTGCTGTTAAGCCCTGATCCTTAACTTTCCAAACATATTGCTAAAAATTCTCTAAGTTTATGAGATATGATCTGTTTTCTATAAAGTTGTGTTGAGAAATTTCTATCCATGTGGTTATTTTGTTACCAAGCAGCCACTGTCTATTCCAAGCTTTGCGATTTGGCCTCACCACAGTCTTCGTGGGTGTTCACCAGTTGCACATCAGCCATTGCAACTAACCAATATTAGAGACTGAATGACTGACTCCTGGCTGCCACAACAAGACAGCCCCTCACAGCAGCCAGAGATTATTTACTTCACTTGCGTCTGTCCTTGCATATCTGTTTGAGCATGAAAAGGTATCACCTGAAACCATTGCAAAGCTTAATTTTTATATGGTCCCATCTTGACATAAAATCAATCATTGCCAGTTTTACATAAGAACGACTTGCAATGTTAAGACCTGTAATCTCAAAACTTCTTACACCACCTACACCTGCTTCTCTCATTTTAAAGGGCCCTGGTCAAATGAGAGCTTCCATCTTGCTAGTCTTTTCTACAGGATGCTACAGTCGACCTTAACCATGCAGTGGTCATCGATAGTAAACTCTATGTGCAACTTCATCTAATTCTCATTTCGTTTGTAGACAATATTTGAAGTGGTGGATGAAATTTTCCATTGTTTCAGCAGGAAGACCTTTCACCCTTCCCTTTGCAAAGACCATGATGACTACAGATGCCACCTTTCTGGGGTTGGGTGGATGGGCATTTCGAGGGAAGAAAGTCAAGGGCATGTGAAACATGGAGGAAGCCAATCATCACATCAGCATCTTGAAAATGAGGGTGGTACTCCTAGTGTTGCAGGCCTTTCAGGATGGTTCTTCCGGAGGGTGTGATTTTCATATACACAGACAACATGCCTGTGGTCTGGTAAACTAACAAGCAGGGAGGAACTCATTCTTATTCCCTATACTGGGAAGCCATGAGGGTATGGCAGTGGGTGATATCTTCACAGATCTTTGAAGTAGAAATGCACATTATGGGATGAGCCAACTGTCCAGTAGACTGAATCAGTAGATGCATTCTGATACCTCACAAGTGATCCATCAAACCATCAGTAGAATATATTTTGCTGCTGGAGCTAGATCTGCTGTGACCTTTTTGCATCCTTAACCAACACCGAATGCAGCAGCTGTTTTGCTGTCATCCTTCCATAGGGACCGTCACCAAGGGACACTCTGTCAGTGGTCGCTTGGACTACTCTGTGCCTTTCTCTCTTTACCACTGATGACAAAATTCGTTTAGAAAGCACCCCTGTGCAAGGCTTCAATCATCCTCTTAACTCCCTTTTGGCTGAAGTAAGTTTGATTCCCCTTGTAATGGCCATGTCTCAAGAAACAACTCTATTTTTTAGATACCCAGCCAGATGTCCTATCCAACCCATCCGGTGAGTCTCACCTAGATTTTCTTTCCCTCAAAATGACTGTATGGTTTCTTCAGTTCTAGTGATGGACAGGGATCCTGCTTACACTAATACAAGGATCCA
>NC_056743.1:1008555982-1008698482 GCF_019279795.1 Protopterus annectens | reverse complement strand
GCCCACTGTTGCTGGACATATTTTACTACATTTTGCTGCATCTGGTAAGTGCATTGGAATGGAGAAAGAAGTTAAGGCCTTTGGCTTTCTAAAATGCTGCCAATTTAGGGTAAATTTACCCCAAGACCCCCACAACATGTGTATCATCTGCCTTGGGATGGGACACTTAGACTTCGATTGCTCATTATACAGGAATTTTAAATCTTCATCATTTTGATCACTGCTGCAGTAGTATAAGCTATATGGGTCATAGCCTGTTAAAGATATAACAGCAGGCCTGCTTCCAAAGCTTAAGGCCACCTTCCACTCCCTCAAACAGTTAACCGGCTTGAGCAGAGGTGAAGAAGAGTGGTTTGGGCCCAAACACTTCACAGCATTCCTGCCACTGAAGATATAGCTCTTTTTGCAGGCTATCCAGGACTTATGGTCAGCTAATGCTGTTCCATTTTTGGTCTGATAAGTTCCTTTCAGGGAGAAAAAAATTCAACTATTTACTTTTATTAGAGAAAGTATTTTTTTTCTGTCAAATGAATAATTTTAAGATAGGAAAAACTGTTTTATAGACTGTCACATGATGTTTAGTAATTTTTTTCCTTTTGTGGAAAAAATTGTGAAAACCTACTTTTTCCTTTGGCAAATGTTTTACTTTTGGGGGCTGAGGTAAGTGTTTAAAGCATTTTAGATTGTGTTTTTTGACGGAAAATTTGCCTTTTTTCCTATTTCCCCACCCTGAGAAGCATTCAGTCCTTCCCAAAAATACACTGCTGCTAGTCTTCCTTGAGAATCAACCATCTTTTTGTCTTTACCATCGAATAACCTACCATTTCCTTAGTCCTTGCTTCTTTCAGCCATAAAATAAAAAAATGCCAAGCAGCCTTTGCCACTTCAGCAGGCTACTAAAGTTTCTCAGATGCAAATGGGTGCCTCTGATATGGCCATTTCTGATTCCTTAGACCATTCATTTTTTTCCTCAGTTTCCTTGGGGTGTAGCACCTACATCCACCATGGACCAGGTTAACACACCCTTTGTGGCTGTTGAAGTGCCTTTGTTGGACAAGGGAGAACCACTCTTGTTGGTCTTGGAAGAAGGAGCAGGCTATATCTCTCTCTGCCTGGCCATACTGGGATGCCTGCCCTGTGGAGGTTTTGCCTGTAAAAAGTAGAACTGCTCCTTCAGAAATTCCTGTTAAAAAAAAAAAAAAAAAAAGCAAAAGGTTAGACAGATGTGTTCTCCTGTCGTGGTTGCTTTGGTCAGAACTGATTTTTTGGGCTTAGCTCAGGGTTTAGTTCCGGCTCTGGACCCTTCCATTTCTGGTGCTTTTGGCAAATGAAAAAAGAGATTCTTCATTTTTTGTGGAGATTTTTGAACCACAAAACGATTGTGAAGGGACTTCTCTTTTCTCTCCTTAAGTTTATGATTCTGAGGAAAGTGTGGCTTTTGTCAGCCATTTGGAAGGATTTTCTTTTTCTGAAACAATGTCCACTGTGAATCATTTGTTTCAGTGGGAACATAATAACCTTCCACTGTATCTTAAGAAATGCAATGATTTCTTCAGTTTGAATTTCCTTAACCTATTGCAGTTCTTCCTTTTCTTCCAGCATTGGAAGATGGATTTATTATACCTTGCAACCTGCCTGACAACCTGACTGTTGCTCCCAAGAAAGCTAATAGATTGTATAAAGTTCCTCAGTCTTTTATATAATTTTTTTATTTTCTAGCTCCAAATCAGGTCTAACTGTGATGTCTCTGCTAAGCCCATCTGTTGCTAAGCATCAGGTTATTGCCAATCCCGCCCCTTCTGACAGGGATAGGAAAGCTCTTGATAGATTTGGGGGGAAAGTGTATTATTCTGCTACTCGTATTTTTCTAGAATTCTCAGTCATCAAACTCATATGTTAAAGTTTATGCTTGCCTGTTTTGAGAATATGATGAACATTATGACATATTTTCCCTCGTATTAGGAAAAACATCTTTGAGAAATCTTATTGCTTCTTTGTCAAAAGTGGTTACCCACTCTTTGAAATGTGCTTATGATTCATCTGATGCCACTTCTAGGGCTGCAGCTACTGGAACTATTAGGAGGTTTGCTTGGTTGTGTGCTCAAAACTTTCCTGGGGATGTTAAATCTGACATTTTGAATTCTCCCTCAGACAGGTAGTCTTTGGACCATCTGCTGCAACAGTCCTTAAAAAAAGTGAAAAATCTGTGAAATTCCCTAAATCAGCTTGCATTTCTCATCACAGACTTCATTTTCCAAGTTTGTCAAGGGATTTAATTCTACCTTTGTAAATTTTTACAAAAAGCAAAATAAGCCGGCACAGCAAGCTAGTTATAAGCCAACCTTCAATGGCATAAAGTTCCAAGAAGAAAGAAGGAGCCACAAAATAAAGAACAGTCTAACCAGTCTAAATGAGTATCTTCAGTACCCTCAAGCAAGGCTTTAATCTGTCCATTCTTAATCCCTTTTTCCCATTTTTGCACATGAAGTTGGGGAGTCACTACAACAGTGACACTCTTCTAGATCCAAGGTTTGCAATGCCAAGTGGCTAGACTTGCAGCTCTAGTTCTTCCAAACCACACACTCGCATGCAGACTCACACCTATGGTCAGTTTAGATAGTCCAGCCCACCTACTGCATGTCTTTGGAGTGTGGGAGGAAACCAAAGTACCCAGAGGAAACCCATGCAGACTCCCCACAGAAGGCACCCCAGCTGAGAATCAAACCAGGGAACCTCTTGGTGTGAGGCAACAATGCTGTCCACTGTTCTACTGTGGTGCCTAAATGTACAGATTTCTTGCACTGGCTGGTAATCGAGCCCGGGTCAATTGCTTGTAAGGCAGATATGCTGACCACTATACCACCAATCCTTCCCAAAAATCTAAAACCTCCATTTCTCTCTTTGGCAGCAGATAATCTCAGACAAATGGGTTCCGACAGTGATTCATCATGGATATAAAAGGCAGTGGTAATCTCTTTCTCTCTTTCAAGGGATTCTTCCTCACCCGCTAAATCAAACTTCTCTTTTTCCCTTGATATTCAGCATCTAATGACTCAGAGTAATTGGAACAATCTGTCTGAAGATAGAAGGATTTTATTCAAGAATGTTTGTGGTGCCAAAGATAGAAAGAAGCGTTGTGGAGACCAGCTCTTGATTTTTTTCCTTTTTAAACCTGTTTGTGACATATCCCAAGTTCAAGATGTTATCTCTTCACAGCCTGTTACCTCTCATTCCCCATTTAAGTTTTCTGGTGACCCTAGATTTAAAAGATGGTCATCATCGCACTCTTATAACTCCAGATTTCAGCTGTTTCTTATTCTGTGTCTAGATCACACTTTCAGTTCCCTGCTTTACCCTTTGAGTTATTCACTGCTCCAAGGGTATGTACAAAGTGTCTACCTCAAGTGGTAGCCTACTGCAAACTGCAGGGTATTCACATTTTTCCTTGTTTAGAGAACTTGTTTATTTCTGCAGTCTTTTTCAAAGTGTCACGAATCTCTCACTTGTGTAGAGACCTCTTGCACAGACAAGGGTTTCAGGAGAACATCCAAAAGTCTTTTTTAACCCCTTCACACAGAAGTTTTTATCTGGGGTGTCTCCTAGATACCTCAGTTCAAAGAGTTTTTTCTTCCAGAGGAAAAAGTAGATCTTTATATCTATTCCTGAGTTTTCCCACTCAGACAAAAGTTTAAGCAATGGAGTTTCTCAGGATACTAGGTCTCATGGCATCTGTGATTCTCTTTATTCCTCTAACAAGACTCTACCTGAGAAAATTCAGTGGTACCTAAAATCAGTATGGTCCCAGCACCAGTATCCCTTGGCATTCCAGATTCCAGTCTTGAGGTTTTTGGGAAGTGAAGTTTTGTGGTCAAGAGACCATCTTTATCTGAATTGAAGTCTCCCATTTTCTGTTCCAGCTTCAGCACAATCTGTAGCAGCAGATGTCTCATACTTTGCTTTGGGAGCAGTGGCTATGGAGATACAAGTACAGGGTCTTTGGAACAAATAAGATAGGCCAAATCACATAAATGTAAAAGATACATTGGCAGTCATAAATGCTGTCAATTCTCTCAGTCATCTATGGTCAGCAGTACTGTTACAAGTTGTTACAGACAACACCGTGATGTATTTCATAAACAAACAGGACAGGAGGAAAACAGATGTTACCCGCTGTGCAGACTAGCCATGGTAACCATAGGTATAGCTTTTCAGCACAATCTCACTCTGCAGGCAAGATTTTGTGGCAGACAAGCTGAGCAGGATGAGGGCAGACCAACATGAACAGAAAATGAATCAGAGGGTCTTCCAGGAATTTATCTGGCTGTGGAGAACAACAGATAGATTGTTTTGCCTCCAGGTACCACAATCAGTTGGCTAAATTTTTTCTCGATGACTTAATACAAATAGGCCTGGAAAACAAATGCATTTTCATTCCTTGGACAGGAATGCATGTGTATGATTTTCTGCCATTTCCGTTAAAACCCAAGGGCAATCTGAAGATTCAGCTGGACTCTCCAATGACCACTGCGGTGACTCCTTTCTGGCTCAGGCAGCAGTGTTTTCTATTCTTTTGGAAATGATCAGAGGCAGTTATCACTGGCTTCTTCACAGACTGAACCTACTTACACAGGACAGGGGGTGTTTGTTACATCCCAGCTCCAAACAACTGCAAATTACTGCCTGAGTGATTGAGTCTTAAAACCTTTTAGGCACCTATCTTCTGAGGACATGCAGCAGCTACTAAAGGAGGCAAGAAAACCTACTACTAGAAAACCATATATTATCACATGGAAAGATTTTCTAGTTGGTGCCAAGACAAGAACCAAGACCCTTTTCAGGCTAGTGTTTCTACATTATTTGTGAAAGTTATTATCCCCTGACATGTTTTACTCCTCCATCAAGGTACACCTGTCACCATTTCAGCATGTCTACCCATGGATCTGTCTCTTTCAATGCATTCATATGTGAAAATGCTTTTGAAACGGGCGTTGCATACCAAGCCTCCTTGAAAACAGGTGATGACTTCTTGGGATCTTAATTTTGTCTTAACTCTTGTTACATTTGAACCAGCTCATCAAGCTGGCTCAAGGTTCTTAATATGGAAAATAGTTTTGCTGATAGCTCTGACTTCTGCAAGATCTTATGGTGGGTCAACTTTATCTCATTTTCCACAATGGTAGGGTCTCTAAGAACTAAAACTTCCTTTATGCCTAAGTAGTATCCAAGTTTACTTTAAGCCAAGCTATCTACCCCTTGTCTTAGGTTCATAGGAGGTTACTAGGCTAATGTCCCTAGGGCCTTTACAAGCCTTGCCATGTAAGTACCCTAGTTGACCTTAGTTAGTGTCACTTGTTTCATGCATTCAAAAGAGACGATGAAGCAGCATGTGGGTTCAAGATATTTCATCATCATCTTTCGGCTGTTCCCGTTAGGGTTCGCCACAGCGGATCATCCATTTCCATTTCTTCCTGTCCTCTGCATCATGCTCTTTCACACCATCCGCCTGCATGTCCTCTCTCACCACATCCATAAACCTTATCTTAGGCCTTCCTCTTTTCCTCTTACCTGGCAGCTCCATCCTTAGCATCCTTTTCCCAATATAGCCAGCATCCCTCCTCAGCACGTCCAAACCAACGCAATCTCGCCTCTCTTGTTTTGTCTCCAAACTGTCCAACCTGAGCTGACCCTCTAATGTACTGATTCCTAATCCTGTCCATCCTAGTCACACCCAGTGCAAATCTTAACATCTTTAACTCTGCCACATCCAGCTCTGACTCCTGCCTTTTCGCCAATGCTACAGTCTCCAACCCATATAACATAGCTGGTCTCACTACCCTCTAGTAGACCCTCCCTTTCACTCTTACTGGTACCCGTCTGTCACAAATCACTCCTGACACTCTTCTCCACCCATTCCACCCTGCCTGTACTCTCTTCTTCACCTCTCTTCCACACTCACCATTACTCTGAACTGTTGATCCCAAGTACTTAAACTCATCCACCTTTACCAACTCTACTCCCTGCATCCTCACCATTCCTCTACCATCCCTCTCATTTACACACATATATTCTGTTTTAGCCCTGCTGACCTTCATTCCTCTCCTCTCTAAAGCATATCTCCACCTCTTCAGGGTATCCTCAACCTGGTCCCTACTCTCACTACATATCACAATGTCATCTGCAAACATCATAGTCCACGGGGCCTCCTGCCTAATCTCATCTGTCAACCTGTCCATCACCACTGCAAATAAGAAAGGGCTCAGAGCTAATCCTTGATGTAATCCCACCTCCACCTTAAACATATCTTGTCACTCCCACCGCAGTCCTCACCAATGTCACACTACCCTTGTACATATCCTGTACCACTCTTACATACTTCTCTGCCACTCCAGACTTCCTCATACAATACCACAACTCCTCTGTAGGCACCCTGTCATATGCTTTCTCTAAGTCCACAAAGACACAATGCAACTCCTTCTGACATTCTCTGTATTTCTCCAACAACACACTCAGAGCAAATATTGCATCTGTAGTGCTCTTTCCTGGCATGAAACCATACTGCTGATCACTAATCATCACCTCCCTTCTTAACCTAGCTTCCACTACTCTTTCACATAACTTCAAGCTGTGACTTATCAGTTTTATCCCTCTGTAGTTTGTAGTTACTAAAGCTCTGCACATCACCCTTATTCTTAAAGATGGGTACCAAAACACTTTTTCTCCACTCCTCAGGCATCCTCTGACCTTCCAAAATTTCATTAAACAATCTGGTTAAAAATTCCACTGCCATTTCTCCTAAACACCTCCATGCTTCCACTGGTATGTCATCTGGGCCAACAGCCTTTCCATTCTTCATCCTATTCATAGCTGTCCTTACTTCCTCCTTGCTAATCTGCTTCACTATCCCTACATCATCCAACCTTCTCTCTTTCTCATTCTCTTCATTCATCAGCCCTTCAAAGTACTCTCTCCATCTACTCAACACACTCTCCTCACTTGTGAGTACGTTTCTCTCACTGTCCTTTATCATCCTTACCTGCTGCACATCTTTCCCAGCTCTGTCTCTCTGCCTAGCCAATTGGTACAGGTCCTTTTCTCCCTCTTTAGTGTCCAATCCCTCATACAACTCTCTATATGCCTATCCTTAGCCTTCACCACCTCTCTCTTTGCCATGTGCCTCATCTCCTTATACTCATGTCTACTTTCTTCATCTCTTTGACAATCCCACTTCTTCTTTGCCAGCCTCTTCCTCTGTATACTCTCCTGTACTTCCTCATTCCACCACCATGTCTCCTTGTCCTCCTTCCTATGTCCAGATGTCACACCAAGATATTTATTATACATAAATATGTAAGGAACTGTAATTCTAACAAATATTTAAGCTAACTGTTTTACTCATTACTTCAAACGCATTTGCATGTGCATCTCCATGCGTGACTGCATTCACTCTGGTTTACTGTACAGAATGGCACTGTTCTTGCACATGCTCAGTACTTACATACATGTGCTATCTAGCTACATTGCATAATGATCTACACCCTCCCTCTTTGATTTGTTCAACATGCAGTAGGAGAACAAGAGAAAGTATATGCTACATAACATTTCAATATTAATAACGAATTAGAACTGAAGTCCAAGTTGTTGTGTATTTTGGATTGGGTCTGGAAATTCTACCCAATTTGGTCACATAAAAGCTTAGACTGGGTTTAGCAACAGGGACAGTCCCTGGGAATTCTTCTCAATCAGAACTTTGATAACATCAGGATTATTTGAGGAAAATAAACTGTCCTCTGAAATTGGAACAAGTGTAAGGTCACTCTGAGAAATAGTCTTTGGCACAGGCAATCTGCTGCATCACTGGTTCAGAGACTGGAAATATTCCTTCCAATTGTACAATAAAAGATCTTGGCTCTTCACAAATATTTTTGATAATGCCTGCTTGTTCATATCCTTTAGATGTCTTCTGCATCCTTACAATCTCTCCTTGTCTTAATGGTCTAAGAGGCTTGCTAGATTTATAGTAGTACAACTTTTGAGACTGATATTTCTTCAATAGTTGGGTTTTGACCAGTTTGCATTTGGAATCAATAGTTGTTTACTGATCAGCAGGGTTGTTCTTGTCTGCCCAGACATTAATCTTTGAGCAGGTGAACCAAGCAAGTTATCTCAGGAAATGTTTATGAGATTGAGTAGATTAAGAAAAACATTGGTACCATCTCTCTTAGATTTCTCTAACAGACATTTCGCACTTTGGACTGCATGCTCAGCTAATCAGTTTGACTGCAGATACTCAGGACTACTTGTAATGTGGACAAAGTCCCAAGCCTTAGCAAATTTCTTGAACTGCTGACTGGTAAACTGTGTACCATTATCAGATACAACATTGTGTGGACTACCATGCACAAAAACATGTCTCTTCAATTTTTTAATGACAGTGCTGGACTTTTGATTAGGAAGAACGTCAATTTCAAACTAATCGGAGTAAGAGTCTACCATTCCATTTGAAAATATCAGTAGCAACCTCGACCATGGTAGTTCAGGAATCTGATTTAGCTGAAGTGGCTCTTTTTGTTGGTGAGATTTAGTACTATTGCAAATAGAATATGCTAGAGTTTCCTTCTCTATATCTTTTTACATAGAAGGCCAAAATACTATGCCACTTGCCCTTCTTTTGGTAGAATCAGAACATGGGTGTCCACAGTGTAAAATCTTGATATATTCCTGTTATAACGCTGAAGGAATAACTACTTTAGGACATTTCATGATTATTCCATCTTCCATCTTGAGCTCGTCTTGGTAAGGAAAATATTTCTGTATGTCAGATGGTAGACTGGCTTGTCGTACTGGCCATCCTTGATTGATAACATGTCAATTTCTGAAGAATTGGGTCTAAAGCTGTGTACTTTCTAAGTTCATCAAGACGTGATGAGGAAAAATTTCTGACTTCCATGACTTTGAGGTCTACTTTTTCTTTGTCATGCTGTTCTGTGGTTTGTCTGGGTGCTCTTGACAAAACATATGCAAGGTATAAATATTTACCTTTTGTATAAACAATATTGAAATTGTACTTTTGCAATTTTAACATCATGCATTGCAGACATGCTGGGGCTGAATGTATTGGCTTGTTTAGAATTATCACTAGAGGTTGGTGATCAGTCTCTATCTGAACAGGTCTGTCATTAATATAATCACTGAACTTCGAACATGAGAACACTACTGCCAAAAGCTCTTTTTTCAATTTGCGCATACTGCATCTCAGTTTTGGTTAAAGTTCTGGATGTCAAGAACTGTTTGCTTAGATGGATCTGGTTGTAAGCCAGAACTAGTAAACAAATGAACCACATAAGTAACTTCTCTCAGCTTGAATTTACATTTCTGAGGATTGAGTTTAAGATTGACTTCATGTGCAGTCTAGAACTTTCTTGAGGTTTTTTTTCATATTTGTCTTCACCATTGTCCCCTATAGTAAAGTTGTCTACTATGATAGCACATGGATAACCTGAAAAAATTTTCCCCGTTGCACGTTGAAAGACTGCACTGGCAGAATTTATCCCAAATGGCATTCTGAAAAATCTGTACTTTCCAAACAGTGTACTGAAAGTAGTTAACAATGAAGATTTGTGATCCAGCGAAATTTGCCAAAATGAAGTTTTTGCATCTAAGACTGAAAAAATAATGGCATTTGGCATCAGAGCTGCAACTTCTTTTACTGTACTCATTAGATGAGAAGGACATTTAAGCGCTTTGTTTAAATCTCTGGGATCAATACATACTCGAATATCATCTGCGCTTTTCTTATGAGCTAGGACCATGGAGGATACCCATTCAGTTGGTTCTTTTACTGGAGTTATTGCACCTAAATTCACCATTTTATATAGTGCTTTTCTCTTCACCACCATAAGCAACTCCTTTTGCACACTTTGCTGAATCAAGTTTCTCACCAGCTTCCACTTTGGCAAACATTTGTGCTGATATAGCATTACACTTGGATCCAGTATCTACTTTAAGCTGTACAGGTTTTCCATTAATCCAAACAGTACAAAATATTTAACCCTTTGCTGCCAGCTGATAATCTACTGTATTAACAGTTTCATCAATCACAGAGACTCCATCAACATAGAAAGTTTGCTTGTAGCTTTCTAACTGATCTACTTGCTTCTTCGGATGCTCTCTTTTATTAAAACATCGTGGCAGTTTAGATTTGCAAAGCTTTTTGAAATGATTCCACTTTTTACATTTGTAACATTGCTGACCAAAAGCTAAGCACTTTTCTCTTTTTGGATCATGGTTGCCTCCACAATTACGACAGTTAACAATAAGATTAAGTGCTGTGGCTGCACTCTGTTTATGGTTGAAACTGGGTACTGCCATGCCCTTTGGCTTATATCTCTTTTTTATCTTAGCTTGCTGTTGTACACTCTCCACATTTGCACTGGTAAACACTGTATGCATGCGTTACTCATTTGTAAGCATATTCATGTGCTTTTCTGTAAGCTCATATATTTGACAAATCTCTATGGCTTTGCTCAACATTAAATCACCATCTCAAAGCAAAATCCTTCTCAGTGCATCATTATTAACACCAAACACAAGTCTGTCCTTTATCGACTCATCTTGCAAGTCACCAAATCTGCATGTTTTTTCTTTATTTTTCAAGTTAGTAATATACGCTACAATAGTTTCACCAGACTTTAGTTTCTTATGTAAAATATGTGCCTTTCCATTGTAATATTTGTTTGAGGGTTACACATTTCTCTAAATTTGTGTTTTAAGCACTCAGGGTCTTCCTGCGTTTCAGCCTGTCACAATATGGTGGTTCTCCCCCTCCATGCATACACATCAGGTGCATACACAAATGAGTTTTCCCTCTCAATGATTTCCGAGCCTGCTAAATTAAGAAGTATGAATCCTCTGATATGTGCATCTTTATCAGAAAAAGTAGACTATATGAAAATATCATATTCTTGTTCAAACACTCACCAATTCTCAGCAATATTATTGTCAAACACCAGGAGTTCAGGTTTGTGAAATCCCTCTGCCATCACAGCAAAATATGTTTAAACGCAAGCATAGACCAGGTACTTGTAATTATACTCAAACGCACAACAATCTCTTTGAAAAGGCTTCACTTTGACACTGCAAACAGTGCGAACATTGCAGAAACTTCGAACACTTTGAATCATACCTCTCAACGCTACAAATTTTTGCAGAATGTCCAGATTTTTACATCACATTTTTGGTTTGTTTCTCATAATATTGTGGTTTTCCGGCAAATCGTTGGTAAATCATTGAGGGTTGACATCAAAAAATAATGATAAATATTCAAGTTTCAGACTTCATACCCTTCAGAAAATTCATGCTAATGCAAAACCTGTTATTCTAGCAACTTTCTAAGTTTGTAAGAACAGCATTTAAAAAGTGTCCCTATTTTTGGTCCTTTGTCCCCCCATTATTTATGGATTTGTCCAGATTTTTTGCTCTAAGAGGTTGAGAGCTATCCTTCAAATAGCTTTAAGTAATGTGAAAAAGTAGTACATTGCAAAGAAATGCGGTTGTTTTAGCCTTTTCATACATCTTAAACATTTCAGAAATACTTTCGAACACTTTTGTATTTATTTCGAATGCTTGTATCAATATGTCGCAATTTCGGACATTTCATAGGTAGGTACTAGGCTATTGGCCCTAGGGCCTATATAAGCCTAGCCAAAAAGGTACCCTGGCTTTCTCCACCCAAGAAAATTATTTTCTTGTGCCCCTGTCGAGCAGAGCCACAGAGGTGAACCCCGGGGTTAATTTCCAATTTCCCATCCAGTCATCAAGATTTTTCTTGAAGAGTGCTAATGAGGAGCTTTTTTGATATAGATAGGTAGTTTGTTCCAGAGTATGGGAAGTCTCTGGGACAGGAATCTATCCCTCCAGCATGTTCTGTTTATTGTGGTGACAAAGTTTAGGTCCCTAGAGTGTGTAGCTTGGAGGGATTGGGATTTCTTTAAGTGGAGCATGTCCAACAGCTCTGGGTTTGACATAGCTTTGTATGTTAGGCAGAGATCGCCTCTGAATAGGTGATATGTGACTGAGTAAAGCTGGAGTTTTTTGAGACGGTCTGCATAGGGCATCTGTTTGAGGCCAGTAATCCTCTTTGTGAGGTATTTCTGCGGCCTTTCCAGTTGTTGTAGATGTCTTGTGAGGTACATACCAAAAGGGGCATTGTACTCTATAATGGGTCTAATGAGTGACAAGTAGAGGAGAACAGTGACCTCTTTTTTCCTGGATGAGAAACCTTTTGTGATGAGGTGTGCCACTTAGAAGGATTTCCTAACTACTGTGGCGATGTGATTATCAAAGGGAGAGACTACTGTCCGCCTATGTCCCAAGGTCTCTTATCACACTTTCGGTGTTAAGTAGACTACCACCTATGTGGTAGCTCATGGGTACAGAGTTTTTACCAAAGGGGATGACAATGCACTTTTTGGCATTGAGCTTGAGGCCATGGCTTTGACACCAGGCATCTGTCTCAGTGTGCCCCTTTTGTAGGATGTCCACATCATTAGGAGTTTCGATTATGGCTCCTAGTTTGCAGTCATCTGTGAACTTCATTAGCCAAAGACCTTCCATGTTAGCCTATACTTCAGAAAAGTAGATACCAAATAGGAGAGGACCCAGGACTGAACGCTGTGGAACTCCACTTGTCACTGGTCTGAAGTTGGATTTGGAGTCTGCTACTTTCACAGTGTGAGTTCTGTCAGTGAGCCAGTTGGCAACCCATCTTGTGACATAGGGATTTATATCTAGTTTAGTGAGTTTATCTATAATTCCAGAGTTGGGGATGGTGTCAAAAGCCTTGGTGAGATCTAGATAGGCTGTGTGAACCACCTTACCCTCGTCTACAGCTTTGGTGACTGCTTCAAAGAAGTCTGTCAGGTTTAGGAGACATGATCTGCCTTTTACAAACCCGAACTGGGTGGGGTCCAGAGTTTGGAGATTACCAATATCTTTGTTTATAAGTTCCATGATGATACATTGCATGGCCTTGCAGACCAGGCTCATTAGGCTAATGGGGCGGTAGTTCCCAGGGTCCGTGGTGGCTCCCCCTTTGTGGAGTGGGATAACCATCACTGTGCACCATTCAGTGGGCACAAAGGCTGAGGTGAGGCTATGATTTAATATGGTGCTTAGGTGGGGTGCCAGTTCATTCTGTAGTTCGTGAAGAAGGCAGCCTGGGATGTTGTTAGATCCCATGGATGCTGTGTTCCTGGCTTTGGAGAGTGTGGTTTTTACCTGTGCAGACGTGATTACAGGAACTTTGCATTCTTCTGGTATAGAGATAGGCCTTTTAGGGGGTGAGAGGGGGGGTAAAGTTAGCACTGAACCTATCTGCCAGGATGTTGGCAATATCAGTTGATTCTGTATATAAGTGCCATTGTGCTGTAACTCAGAGCAGATCTGAGTGTTGCCATTGAAATTCTTGACATAGCTATAGAATGCTTTGTTGTTGTGTTTAGAATCAGTGGCGATTTTGTTTTTGTAACTAGCTTTCGAGGATTTTATGAGGGATCTCCACTTCTTACTGAGGCTGACCAGGGAGTTCCTCCAATCATGGGATTTTACTCTTTTTTTGCAACAGTTTCTTTCTTCCATTGCAGAGTTTGTTTTTGGCAAGGGACCACCAGATTGGCTTCCTTTTTTTGGAGGATAGCATCTTGGTTCTGTTAGGGATAGCACGATCCATGCACTAGTGTAAGTGCTTATAAAGTGCATTTGTGTAGGATTCAGCAGTCATACCTCTATTGTCCGTCTGCATGTGTGTCTTGAAGTTTGCCACTTCTGTCTTAAGAAGCGTGAAGTTGGCTTTGGAGAAATTTTTTATGGTGGTTTCCCTAATGGGGGGTGGGGGTGGGATGTGGATGTCGAGGGTGATTAGCTTGTGGTCGGATCTGACCAACGAGGAATTGACCTCTGGTGTGGAACACCGGTCACCCATGTTGGTAATGTCCAGGTCTAGGATATTGCTGCCCCTGGTGGGGGTGTGGATAAGGTGATTCAAGGCATTGGAATTTATGAATTCCAGAAAACGTTGAGCAAAAGAGATGGTACATGAGTAGTTTTCCCAGTTAATGGTGGGGTAGTTGAAATCACCCATTATTGGGTTGTTGGGTTTGTACCCTAATATTTTCCATTGTATCAAGAAATGTGCAGTGGGAATCCTGGGGCATGGTGGGGGATCTGTAGCAAGTTACAATTTGGATTGCGGTCTTGCCCAGAGTTAGTTGCACTTGGATAATCTTGGATGCATTATGCTGAGCAACTATCCTGGAGGTGTGGATATCCTTAATGAATATGGACACGCCTCCATCTTTAGTGTTTCGGTCCAGATTAGGTGGCCGAAAGGTGTGGTATGAATTATAGCCTGGTAAAGCAGAGGTGTTCTCTGGAGCCTTGAACCAGGTCTCTTGTCACTGCACAGATGTCGATGTTCTCCATTTTAAGGAGTGCCTCGAGTGAGTGCATTTTGAGGTTTAGACTTCTAGCATTGAGTAGCATTACCCTCAGATTTTGCTTGCTTGTACCTGTTACGGTGGTGAATTTCTCATTTGAACTTTGTCTAAAAAAGACACTATAGGGGTGGTAAGAGCCATAGCCAGTATCCGGAACCCCAAGGGCAAAAGGTGCAGGCCATCTCTGGCAAAGCATCTTGGTTTGTCGATCATGTCATCCCAGGCAGACAGATACTGGGTCCCCTTAGAATGACACCAGAAGCTTAATCAATTGTTAAAGTCAATCATTTTGTCCTTGTACTGTGCTATCATTCTGGGTGATGGCAGGATGCTGCTCTGGGCTAGGGTCATACCTGCCTGGGCTACAAGATCGGAGGGAGCTCCTCCATGTCTCTTTTCATGTAGTCCAGGGAGGTACGTCTCAGGTCATTCACACCAACATGGACAATGACATAGTCATAGTTGTACTTGTAGAGTGACCTGAGTGCGTGCATTATGTGGTGGATCCTGCCACTTGACAGGCAGCTGACAGTAACTTTCTCCTTGTTTTGCCTGGTGAGTGGAACATCAGTCTGCCTGACTATAGAGTTACCTATGACTAGAGTGTTGGGTACGTTGTTATGCCTTATGGGCTGTGGTTGAATGGCACACTGAGTTTTTGGGCTATGTGTCATTTGGGTTGTGTTTGAGGATGGAGGTTGCTTGTGTTTCTGCTTTGGAGGTCACTGTTGCTTGAGTAGATTTTTATTGAGAGCCTCTGCTCCTTCGTTTATCTTGGTAATTATTGTGAAAGTTTTGAATGCTTCACCATACTTTCAGAGGCTGAAAAATAATTTAAACAAATTTAAGTACCTTTGAGTAACTGTTGACCTGTTTCCGAGTTCACTCAGGTATATTCCTCCACTTCTAATAGTGTGCCTCATGGCTTGTGTGTTGCTTCAACTTCAGATCCCATTCTGGCACCATGTTGTTTGTCTCGTATATTCAAGAGAGACAATGAAGCGGTGTATGGGTTCAAGATATTTACTGTACATAAACATGTCAGGAACTGCAATTATAACAAGTATTTCAGTTAAGTGATTCACTCATTACTTCAAATACACTCGCATGTGCATCTCCATTCCCTCTGGCTGACTGTATAAAATTGCACGGTTCTTGCACATTCTCAGTACTTATTTGTACATGCTATTTAGTTCAACTGACTGAATAGGAACATTAGACATAATGATTTACAGTTAGATAGTTGTTGTTTGCAGAGCAATACTATGATTACCACTGAGTGCCCCTGTCCACGAGAGCCATAGGTGCCACCCCCACTGTGAATTTGTGGTTTCCCATCCAGTTGTCAAGGTTGCGCTTAAATAGGGTCATTGAGGAACTCTACTTTACACGAAGTGGTAGCTTATTCCAGAGGAGTGGCAATCTTTGGGAGACATATCTATCTCTTTTGCAAGTTCTATTAATGTCGCAGGCCAGGTTGAGATCTCTGGAGTGAGTGACTCTTGTCCCATTTGATTTGCAGATGTGCAGGATTTCCATTAGAGCAGGGTCAGAGACTGCTCTGTAGGCCAGGCATAGGTTGCCTGTCAGCCACCTGTATGATGCAGCGTACAGTAATAGAGCTTTCAGTCTTTCCATGTAAGTCATGTCTTGGAGGCCCTGAATTCTCTTGGTTAGAAACCTCTGTGGTCTCTCTAGCTGCTGTAGGTGTCTGTTGAGGTACATATAGAAGGGAGCTTTGTACTCCATCAGTGGTCTGATAAAGGCCAGGTACAGCAGAGTAATGACCTCCCTGGTCTTGGATGCAATGCCCTTATTTATGAGATGGGCAGTGTGGAAGGCTTTCCTTACTACTACAGACACACATGATGATCGAAGTTTAGATTGCTATCAACCTGGTTCCCAAGTCACGCACCACTATGTTTGAGCTTAGCGAGGTGCTATCCATATCCTAACTAGCAAGGTCTATTTTTCTGCCACAGGGAATAATGAAGCATTTTTTTGTTTAGTTTCAGTACATGGCTTTGGCACCAGTCATTTGTCTGTGTCAGTCCCATCTGTAATTTGATGATGTCGTTGGGGGCTCCATGATTACTCACAGTTTATAGTCATCTGCAAACTTAGTAAGCCACAGGCCATCAGCTCTTGAATGGACTTCAGAAAAGGTAACTGGTCTACTGATGGAGGTGGATTCCCCAACTTTAATGGTGTGCGTTCTATCAGTGAGCCAGTTTACTACCCATCTAGTGACGAATGGGTTGATCCCCAGCTGGGAGAGTTTCTCAATAATCCCTCAATGGAGAATTACTTCTTTATCCTCAAGGGCTTTGGTAACTTTCTCAAAGAAGTTCATCAGGTTTAGTAAGCAAGATCTACCATTGATGAAACCAAACTGGGTTGGGTTTGAAGGTTGCCTACATCCTGGTTGATAAGGACTGTGATGATTCTTTCCATGGCCTTGCAGATAAGGCTAGTCAGACTAATAGGTCTGTAGTTCCCAGGGTTGGTTGATGGACCCCCTTTGTGCAAGGGGATTACTGTTGCTGTTCTCCACTTCTCCAGCACAAAACCAGTGCTGAGGCTGTGGTTAAAAAGACAACTAAATGATTTTGCTAGATCTTGTTTAGATTGTTTAGTATACAGCTTGGGATGTTATCCAGTCCCATAGAGGCTTTATTTTTCACCTTGGAGTGTGGGTGAATAACCTGTTTTTTGGAGAAAAATAGCAGAGGACAGGTGTCAGGAATCTGATGGGGTATGGCTAGTGGGGAAAGGGGGTGAAATTGTCACCAAATCTCTCAGCTTGCAGGTTAGCAATTTATTTAGGTTCCATGTGAGTGGTGCAATCCATTACAAGTTCGGCACACAGCTGGGTATTTCCTTTGAGGTTTCGGAGGTAGCTAAAGAATACCTTATGATTGCCTTTAGCTAGGGATGCCAGTCTAGTCTCGTAACTTGCTTTGGACTTCTACTTTACATGATGTGGTAGCTTATTCCAGAGGTGCGGCAATTTGTGGGAGACATATCTATCTCTTATGCAAGTTCTACTTTACAAGGTTTCTGATTTGCTTGTTTAGGCTTTGTAGGGTAGTCTTCCCTTGCAAAGCATGTTCCTTCTTGTTCAGTTTCTTTCTTTTGTTATATAACTTATTTATACTTGCATTCCACCAGTGTGGCTTGTTTTTGTGAGAGGACCTGGTTTTCATCCTGTCAGGAACTGCTGAGTCGATACATTTGCTTGAGTGATTATATAGGGTGTTTGTGTACTTCTACACATAGGAGTCATTGTTGCTTGTGTTAGCATTGGCTTTGAAACCATTTATACAATTGCTTAGGAAGTGATAGTTTGCTTTGGAGAAATTTTTTTTTTTTTTGCTCCTGTGGGGGATGTCAGGTCTGATCTTTACTTCAAACTAGACAGATTTATGGTCTGACTTAACTAGGGAGGGCAGCACATTGGGGGTAGTGTAGTAACCCCCCCCCCCATGTTGGTTAAGTGCTAGGTCTAGGATATTTAAGCCCCTTGTTGGGGTGCAGACTAACTGTTCCAGTGCATTTGAGTTAATAAAGTCCAGGAACCTCAGTGCAGTCATGTTTGTGCTCATGTAAGCCTCCCAGTCAATGGATGGATAGTTGAAGTCTCCTACAACCAAGGTGCTTGGCTGCAAACTGAGTGATTCAAGCAAGTCCAGGTAGGTGGTGTGCTTCACTTGGTTCATGGTGGGGGAACTGTAGCTAGCTATGATGTGGTAGGGTGTTTTGCCTATAGTTATTTGGACCTGGAGTAGCTCAGGAGTGTCATACTGTTTTACCAGTCATGAGGTGTATTTGGATTTAATGAAAATGGATACACTTCTGCATTTGGTTCTTTCACGGTTGTTTTGGGGTCTGAATGTGTGAAAGGCATTGTAGTCCTGCACGGCCAGGGTACTCTCTATGGCCTTGAACCACGTCTCGGTGACTGCACAGATGTCAGCATCTTCCAAGGTGAGGAGTGCTTCCAGGGAGTGCAGCTTACTGTTTAGGCTGCTATCATTAAGTTGTACTACCTTGAATTTGTCACTAGAGTATTTTTCTATGTCAGAAGTTTATTTGTTTTGACATAGCCTAAAAAAAGTTCTATGGGGGAGGCAATACTCCATCATCTCTCAGGAAAAAGTCCACTCTATTATAACTAATGTACATGCCACTCTTTATGATCTTTTAATGTGCCGACAAATTACACCAGAAGAATATAGGTACCTATACATTGAGTTCCCTACCACTCCTACAATAAAAGGCTTGCCCAAGATTCACAAACAGGTACACCCTATACCCCTTAGGCCTATAGTATCAGGCTCTAATTGGGTAACTGCTACCATTTCGACAGCTCTTGAAAAATATCTCAGGCCTGTAGTGGATTTGGTTCCAACTCTGTTAAAAGACACCTATGATTTACTAAGCAGCCTTGAGGATGTAATATTGAATACTGGGACAGATGAATATATGCTGATAACTTTAGATGTAAAAAATCTTTTTACGTCCATCCCCAATGATTTGGGTTTGGAAGCAATTAGAGAATTGCTTGTAAGAGATACCAGCTTCTCTTCTGATAAAATTATACTAATTTGTCAGCTCTTGGATTTAGTGCTTAATAATAACATCTTTATGTTTAACAGCATGACGTATTTGCAGACATGGGGTGTAGCCATGGGCACCCCATGCGCAAATACGTATGCGAATTTAGTGGTCCTAAATTGGGAAAAAGAGCATTTGTTCACCAATCCTGGCTTTAATAAAATCAAGTTCTACAAACGTTTTGTAGACGATGTTCTCCTAATTTGGCAAGGTACCTTAGAGGAATTTACATGTTTCTTACACCATCTAGAAACCACTACTAGTTACTTGAAATTCACACTGGAAGCATCCACGAAACAAATTGAATTCCTGGATGTCACCTTGACACTCACTGAGCAAGGAAAAATCATGTCTTCTATATATAGGAAACCTACTTGGACTAACACACTACTTCATTACAGCAGCATGCACCCTAGGCATATGTTCCCAGGAATAGTTAAAAGTCAGTTTACTAGGCTGACTAGACTTTGCCAGGAAAACACTGTTTTAGAAAAAGAATCTGACCTGTTAGAGCAATTATTTCTAGATAGAGGATACAATTTTAAGCTTGTCAACTCCATTAAAAATAATACTATACACACTACAGAATCTACACCACTCACTGTTAAGAAATACACTTCTTTCAAATTTAAAAATAGCAATGGCAATATAAAAATACCATACATTTTAAAATACACTAGCGATGTAAAATGTTTGGAGACAGTTGTACGGAATAACTGGAACATATTACAGACAGATTTTTTAGTATCTAATCTGGTGGGAAATTTTCCCTCCTTTTTATATAAGAACTGTCCCAACTTGAAACAAATTTTATGTAAAGATATTGTATCAAATACTATGAAATCTACACAAGCAATGGGAACAGTTTCTTGTGGTTCTTGTACCAGGTGCAAAATGATTTGTTTAGACTCAACTTTTACTCATTCCACCCTAGGTTTTACCTATTATATTAATGTTGCTGCTACCTGTCAAACAAAAAACCTGGTCTATTTAGCAACCTGTACAAAATGTACAGCATTTTACATTGGATTAACAAAAAGGAGGTTAACTGATCGTATATATGATCATTTATATGAAATAAAGAAAAAAATAGATACTAATGCATTAGCACAACATATAATAGAACATAATGAACATCATTTTCTGTTTAGGGTACTTGAAAAAATAAAAATAAACCCCAGGGGCGGAGATAATTTAAATAATTTAGCCCTGGCAGAATTAAAATGGATTCTGAAATTTAATGCTCATAGCTATCCAGGATTGAATACCTCAGTCTCCATTAAACCTATTCTAAATAATAGGAAACGCTAACATTACTGTTTAATTATTACATATGTACATTTTAGTTGTATGTTTCTTATTATTAATATTTATCCTTAAAGTTATGATATTAGTTAAATAACCTAATATATATTTTTATAATATCTTATAATATTTTATAATATCTTATAATATTATTTTTTATATTGGTTTATAACTAGATATTCTTTACATGTTATTTTATATATTTTTAAATTTATATATATGTATTTTATAATTTATAAGATTTGTATTTTATAGGTAAATAATATATTTAATCAAGTTTATATTAAATTACTTATCTGTTTTAACACATAGTTATATTCCTGGAGCTATGTTACATTAATTTAAATCATACTATCTTTACCTAAATAGACTTTGTCTATTAGCTTTAAAGCAAAGAAAATATTATGGCATATAAACTCTAACCATAATTAGTTTTATTGAAAATTTACTTATTTATTCACTTATGCATTTTTAACTGTATGGTCTCATTCCTTAATATTTTTTAGCATTGCTATATATTCTTCAACCTCATTGTTATTTGTGCACCACTAGGTACGTTCATGCTTCAAGTTATTAGTACATTTCAATAGATTTTGCTTTGGGTTCTATTTAAACTGAGATATATTTTAAAAGTTATATGTCACTTGATTTGAGTTCCGAGTTGCATTTTCTGATGTTTTAATAACATACCTTTATAGTAAGACTTACTCAAGTATATAAAAGAGTTTTTTAAATGACCTTACTTGGGTTTAAAAAGACATCGACAGAACTCACATTAATTATGTACATATAAAAGGTTTTTAACTACTAACATTTTTTAGAAATGCCTTATAGTAATTTAGTGAACATTTCTATACAATTTTAAACAGTTTATTTTAAATAATCTATATTAAATGAATGTACGCTCTGGTTACGATGGTAACCATATAAACGCTTATACAGTGTTATATCCATCAGCATTTTAATGCCTAAAGTTTTTATTATCTTTTTATTGTTCTTTTTCATTGTGTTTTTTGCCCCTTTTTCTAAACATGGACCAACTGTTGAACTATATCAAGTTCTTTAAACGTTTACTTGTTTGTTTAGTTGCATTGCTAACCGCAAACAAGTCCTTCCAGGGCTATACCTGTCAGCTGTCAGTTTTCAGCTGCGCAGTGCTTTACTACTTCCATTTACTTTATTTAAATACAAAATAATAGTTGATTTATAACAAGCTCCATGACAGTTTGTTTTATTTATTATATATCTAATCTAGTATATATTTTAAACAATTTGCGCTAAATGTATGTAAGCTCTGGCCACGTTGGTAATTGCATAAATGCTCATTTAGTATCATTTTTATTAATATTTTGATACGCAAAGTTCTCTTTGCCTTTTGTCTAAATATGGATCAATTGTTGAACTATACCAAGTTCTCTAAAGGTTTAAATGTTTACTTATTTATTTAGATGTACTGGCAATCGCATACAAGCCTTTTTAGAGCCATACTTGTCAATTTCAGTAGTGCAGCGTTCGCATTGTTTTTATTCATTTAAGCACAGAGTCTTAATAGAACTATATTAAGGTTTATGACTGTTCTTTTGTTTAATTCATTATATATACATAGATTTGTATTTTTAATTTACAAACTGCAACATGAACTATGCGCAAAAAATTCATCGTTTTAGAATTTGTACTCAACATTAAAGCATCGCTTCTAACAGTTTGTCATTTGATTTTGGAAGCTATGCATTGTTACTTTAAATGGTTAATGAGACACCCAATTACATAGGGCTTGGTTTTAATCTAACCAATTTATGTTGTATATAAGCACTGCAATATAGAACTTTTATTTGTCTGATGAAGCGTGGCTGTGACCACGCGAAAGCGCTTACCCTTCAACTATATCTATTACAATAAAGAAGAGTTTTACTTTTGCTACGGCTGCCGAGAACTTTTTTGAATTGTGGATTTGTAAAGCCTGTTTAACAGCAACCGCTCAGTATTTTAACCTCATTGCGTTGAGATCAGGTTTCTGCTTTTCGCATTTGTACTTCTACACATAGGAGTCATTGTTGCTTGTGTTAGCATTGGCTTTGAAACCATTTATACAATTGCTTAGGAAGTGATAGTTTGCTTTGGAGAAATTTTTTTTTTTTTTTGCTCCTGTGGGGGATGTCAGGTCTGATCTTTACTTCAAACTAGACAGATTTATGGTCTGACTTAACTAGGGAGGGCAGCACATTGGGGGTAGTGTAGTAACCCCCCCCCCCATGTTGGTTAAGTGCTAGGTCTAGGATATTTAAGCCCCTTGTTGGGGTGCAGACTAACTGTTCCAGTGCATTTGGGTTAATAAAGTCCAGGAACCTCAGTGCAGTCATGTTTGTGCTCATGTAAGCCTCCCAGTCAATGGATGGATAGTTGAAGTCTCCTACAACCAAGGTGCTTGGCTGCAAACTGAGTGATTCAAGCAAGTCCAGGTAGGTGGTGTGCTTCACTTGGTTCATGGTGGGGGAACTGTAGCTAGCTATGATGTGGTAGGGTGTTTTGCCTATAGTTATTTGGACCTGGAGTAGCTCAGGAGTGTCATACTGTTTTACCAGTCATGAGGTGTATTTGGATTTAATGAAAATGGATACACTTCTGCATTTGGTTCTTTCACGGTTGTTTTGGGGTCTGAATGTGTGAAAGGCATTGTAGTCCTGCACGGCCAGGGTACTCTCTATGGCCTTGAACCACGTCTCGGTGACTGCACAGATGTCAGCATCTTCCAAGGTGAGGAGTGCTTCCAGGGAGTGCAGCTTACTGTTTAGGCTGCTATCATTAAGTTGTACTACCTTGAATTTGTCACTAGAGTATTTTTCTATGTCAGAAGTTTATTTGTTTTGACATAGCCTAAAAAAAGTTCTATGGGGGAGGCAATTCTTTGCCAGTATCCTAAAGCCCTGAGGAGACAGGTGAAGGCCATCTCTGGCGAAGCATAGAGGTCTGTCAGCTATGTTTTCCCAGGATGACAGATATTGGATCCCCTTGGAGTGACACCAGAAGCTAAGCCAGTTGTTAAAATTAATATTTTTTTTGTCTGTACTGTGGCATCTTCCTAGGTGAAGGTAGAATGCTGCTTATGGCTAGGGACATACATGGCTAGAACACATGATCTGAGAGCTCCATCATGTCTCTCTCTTTTTATAATCCAGAGAGGTACATCTCAAGTCCTTCACTCCAACATGTACTATGACAGAGTCATAGCAGTAGATGTTATGTAGTCCTATCTCGCCTCCATTATTATGTGTGGGTTCGGAGCCGATCCTTGGCCGCTTAGAAAGCCTGAAAACTTCTGATTGGCTCGTGGCTAATAGGTATCCCATGATGCATGCATACATAACACCAGATGTTGTTTGCCATGTCTTCAGTCGGAAGCTTCTTTGGTTGGCCGTGGCTAAGTGATTTAGTTCTTTATTATTACTACTTGTTAGGAGTTTTTAGCTTTGTGTTAAGTGCTTTTCTTATTGCTGATAGCCTTATTGTGATACTGATTTGTGTCATATTAACCGGACTTGACTTTTTACTAGATTTGACTTATTACTGCTATAAAATTCTTGGGCCTGCTGGCCTTTTGTGTGTGATTCCCGTGAGTGTGTGCTTTTAGACTAAACCGTTTTACTTAGAGGTACTAGTCTGTTCCCTTTTCCTTTACACTAGGTTCGTTTAAGTTGGAGAACCTAGTAAAATCTCCCTTTGTTGTTTGTTGTGAGAGTTAGGGCTAGATTTGTTTAAGTTAGAGGATCTAATCTCTCTTTCTACTCTGAGTGTGTTGAGTGTGTCTTTCCTTTCTTTCAATGGCTATACTGCACCAAAGAACATAAAGAGCATAAACAGTCAGGATTTAAAAAGTGTACTAAATGGTCTCAAAAAATGTTCATCACTGATGGACATAGCATCTGTGTGTACTGTTTAGGGGCCATACATCTTCAAGAAACTTGTCTCTTTTGCCATTCCTCTAGTCCTAGAGTGCTCCAGGAACAAAAGAATAAGCTGATTCTAAAAGACATGTTAAAACCTTCCTTCGAGGAAGACCTAGCCAGTTCATCCTCCTCTGCTAGTTCGCAGTCTTCTAGAAAAGATAAGGGCAAGACCTCAAAAAGGCCTTCTCCAGCCTCAACTTCTGTCTCTGAACCTCCACAGAAGTTACCTAAATTGGAGATGTTCTCTGTCTCTTCGGCTCCACTGTTCTCGGACTGTACTCGGAGCCAATCGAGATTCTGGACACGGACCTTGCAGTATCGGCACCAAGTGCTTCGGTGCCGGTCACTAGCAGTCCTCTTCGGAGCCGGTCTACAGACATTCCACCGGTCTTCCCTACTCTAAAATCACCTTTATTGCAGAGAGCAAGGTCTCCCACACTGTCCTCCAGGAGCTTATCAAAGAAGACATCAAGAGAGTGGTGCTCAGACTCCTTAAGTCGTCGGCCTTGCCAAAATTTTTATTGGCTCCGACCATTTCTATCTCAGAGCCAACTTCTATTACCGATCCTGCTCTTTTTCCTCCTCCAACCCAGATTTGGCCTTTGGAACCGATGCTGTTGGTATCGACTATAGTGGTGTCCTCGGCTCCAGCACCCCAGGTGGTTGTCTCAGAGCCGAGCTCTGCTTCAACACTGTCGACGCTGTCCGAAGTGTCTAGGGTCCAAAGCTCTTCGGTTGGGCCCAAGGGGTACACTTGGAACTGAACCTCTTTGGTGCTGAGTCTTCCTCTTGGTGCATCTGCCCGAGTGAACTTGGACCCTACATCGTTCTCGGAGCCGATTCCTTTGGAGCCATCTGCACCTACTCTCTCCTCGGAACTGAGGCGTCATTCGGAGCCGGAGGAATTGGTCTTCGTGAAGATGAAGAGCATGTTGGATAGTTCATTCGTACCACGTAGGAGTACCAATGCTATACTCCCTCAAGCGCCAACTATGGTCTCAGCATCCTCTCTCCTCCGGGATGGTAGAGACTCACAGCCTCAGGACCCCCATTTGGGTGGTCCGCGATCTTCCGAGACCTCCACAGAAGACCCCGCTGAGGAGCCCCCTCAGAAGAGATCATGTAAGAGGAAGCATGTAGACTCCCCTGATGAGTCTGTCACATCTGACACTGACCTCGATGAGTCGGAGGGGTCCCCCTAAGTCGTCCTCTGAAGATGTCTCCTTTGCAGACATTTTGGAGATCCTCAGGCAGAGAGGCGTCTGGCCCACCGTTACCCCTTCCGATGAGGAGTCAGTGTACCTGAAGGCTTTTGGGTCTCATCCCTCAGCTTCATGGGTGTCTCCTCCATTTGACGAATTACTGGATCTTGTGAGTCAGAAAGCATAGCAGACTCCTGATGCCATGGAACCGGTCCCCAGGAGGCCGAATAAGTTTTTCTCTGCCCCTAAAGACAAAGAGTTTTTATCCAAGGGTTTACCTGTTGATGCCATGGTGGTGGCGGCGGCCACTAAGAAGGAGCTAGCAGAGACTTCTTCTTCTATCCATCCACCTAATAAGGAATCCCGAACGATGGATAGGTACAGGAAGCGTCTCTCATCTTCAGCAGCTTTTACACTCCGATCCCTGAACTATCTATCACATTTTACAAAACTGCAGTGAGATCTCCTATAGGAGTTAGGAGATACTCTTCAGGGTACCTCTACTGAAGCAGTCCCATATACAGTGTTTGCTCAGTTGGCTACCCTCACATCTATTGTTAACTCCTTCATGCAGCTGATCTCATATGCAGCTGATGGTGCGAGTAGGGCGGTGGGTTCAGGAGTCTCATTAAGGAGACATTCCTGGATGCGTCTTTGCAACTTTGCTGAGCCTTTCAAGTCTACATTCACCAATGCTCCGATGGACGGATCCTCTCTTTTTGGACCCAAGGTGAAAGGTACCCTCACCAGGTGTGAGCAGGAAGGAAAGTCTCTCTGCCATGGGAGTCCGTTTTACCATTCCTTCTAGACCTTACCATAAAGGTCAGAAGAGCAGCAAAATGTGGTTCAAGAAATCACAGAGACCTTTCCATGACACACAAGGTGATTCCTCCTTCAGAGGCAGGGGAGGAGGAAATAATGGTAGATGTCGCCCTAGAGGCAGGGGAGACCCACAAAATCAGGGAAGTCGCGATTCCTTTCGTGACCGTCCCTATCAGCGTTCCTGATGTGGAACCCGACTGTGCATCTCTGGAGGCGGTCGGGAGTCACCTGTCCTTGTACCCAGAAGCCTGGCTAAATCTCACTCGAGACAAGTGGGTACAAGACATTATCAACAGATGTTACTCTATACCCTTTTCCCTTCCACCACGCCCTCCCAAAAGGATCCCAGATGTACCACCCAATCACAGGGATCAAGTGGCTATAGAGATAGAAAAGCTGCTATTAAAAAGAGTCATCCAAATGGTCCCAACAGACCAGACAGGATTCGGAACATACTCCAGGTTCTTTTTAGTTCCAAAAAGAACAGGGGACTGGAGACCCATCTTAGACCTCAGCAGGTTAAACGAGTGGACAAAGCATCAAGGAGCTACCTACGCTTCCGGCTGAAAGCCAATCATTACCAGTTTTGGGCGCTGCCCTTTGGTCTCACCACAGCCCCCCGGGTGTTCACCAAGTGCATGGCAGTAGTCACAGCTCATTTGCGGCAACAGGGAATCCAAGTCTTTCCATACTTGGACGATTGGCTCCTGACCGCCACCACCAGGCATCACCTAGTTCAGTCGAGAGATTCCACAATCAAGCTCTGTTCCCAGTTGGGAATCTCGATAAACTGGGAAAAATCCTCTGTTTTGCCCACTCAGTCTATAACTTTTATAGCAGCAAACTTAGACACGGTCAATATGACAGCCAGACTTACCTACAGACAGAGTAAAAAATCTTGTGCAACAAATTTACAGGATACTTCCCATTCGAAGAGTCAAAGCGAAGGTGGTGTTGCAGCTTCTCGGAACTATGGCGTCAACCATAACCTTGGTACCTTTAGCAGGACTACATATGAGAATACTCCAGTGGCTTCTGTCGTCCAAGTGGTCATTTCAGCAGTTGCCTCTACATCATCAGATTCTGATTACAGATTCTTGCAAAAAGGACCTGGATTCAACCAGGTCATCTTACCACAGGGACTCCCTTTGTACTGCACCAACCCGTTGCCACTGTGACCACGGATGCCTCTCAGATAGGGTGGGGGGGGGCATTATCTTGGCAGGACTGTCCAAGGCACATGGCAAGAGCAGGAGGCCCATCTGCATATCAGTGTCCTAGAGATGAGAGTGGTGCTTCTAGCATTGCAAGCACTTCACTACTTTCTCCCTCTAGGGACGATAGCTATCCAGACCGACAACATGTCAGTGGTCTGGTATTTAAACAAACAAGGGGGATCAGATCATACCCCTTATGTCGAGAGGCCCTGCAGTTTGGAATTGGGCAATTTCTTCCCAATGCTTTCTCATTGCAACGCACATCCCGGGGACTTCCAACGTGATAGCGGGCAAGCTAAGCAGGGCAATATTGTTACATCACGAATGGTCCTTGAACCAGAAAATAGCCAGTATGATCTTCCACAAGTGGGGACAACCCTTCTGCGACCTCTTTGCCAGCCCCATCAACACCAAATGCAGCACCTTTTTCTCTCTCATCCCCTCTCCAGGAGAGTCTCCAAGAGATGCACTAGTCCACGATTGGCCCCCGGGACTCCTTTATGTTTTTCCTCCTTTTCCACTCATCCCTAAGGTCATACAGAAAACAATGCTGTTGGGAAGCAAGATGATCCTTATCACTCCTTACTGGCCTCGTCAGATTTGGTTCCCTTTTCTCGGGCCTCACCTGTTAGACTACCCATGGACTCTAGACCCAGTGCCAGACCTCCTGACACACATCAGGTTCTCTTCACCCCAGTCACCAGACTCTCAAACTGACAGCATGGCTGCTCCAGTTCCATCACTAGTCAGGCTTCATGATTTGTCTCCAGCTGTAACTCATATTATTACCTCTTCTCACAAGCCTTCGACCAGAAAATTGTATCATAGTAAATGGAAGAGATTTTCTATATGGGCACACAATAGAGAAGTTGATCCATTTACAGCTCCCATTACTATTGTTCTAGAGTTTCTTTCAGAACTCTTTTGCCAAGGTTCAGCGGCTGCTGCACTCCGAGTTCAACTAGCAGCAATATCTAATTTTCATGTGGGGATTAATGATTTCAGTCTTATGTTTCACAAACTGTGCAAATCCTTTCTTAAGGGTTCCATGATGTTAAGACCTCCTGTGCAAGACCCCGTTCCTCCTTGGGACCTGAATCTAGTCATGTCTAGACTTACTCTACCACCCTTTGAACCAGCCCATAGTTGTTAGTTGAAATTTCTGTCTTGGAAGACTCTCTTTCTGGTAGCAATAACCTCAGCCAGATGAGTTTCTGAATTACAGGCTCTGTCTGTTAAACCTCCATATTTAATTTTTCACAAAGATAGGGTCTCTCTCCGGAAAAACCCTTCTTTTATTCCTAAAGTATGTTCTCAATTTCACTTAAACCAAACAATTGAATTGCCAGTGTTCTTCCCTAATCACTCCAATAAACCAGAGTATACATTCCACCAATTGGATGTGCACAGGCAACTATGTTTCTGTATCCACCGGACCAAAGGATTTAGAAAATCAGAACAGCTGTTTATTTATTTATTTTATTTTACATTTGTTGACCGGGATAGTTCAACTGGATGCATGTCCATTTTCAGCGGAGGCCCGGGGAGAAAAGCTCCAAGGGTAAGCAGATACAGCATCACATAATACCAGCATTACATATTACAAACAGACTATTTACAGAGATTACATAAATAAGCAAGTTAAACAAGTTCCACAGGTTACAGTTAATCCTGAGCACAAGTTAGGATTAAATTAAATTACACAGTAAACTGGTTAACAGATTTTTACACATTCTAGAGAGAGTTAGCCAGGCTTGATTCATTGACATAGCCAGTTAAGTGACAAATGTTGTTTGAGTCTAGTTTTAAATTGACCTAAGGTGGAAAGTAAGGTAATATCAGCTGGAAGAGAGTTCCAGGATCTACTTACAGAGTTTGCAAAGAGAGAATCACCAGCTGTGTTATTAATTTTGCTAGTCTGAATTAGTAGTTTGTTAGAGGATCGAAGCGGTCTAGGATTGTTATAGGGGGTGATAATATTTTTAAGTGCAGGAGTATTGTCCGGATTATAGAGGATTTTATAGGCCATAATCAGTTGGTTATACTGGATTGGGCTGGGTAGTTCAAGCCACCCAAGCTGATTTAGATTGATGCAATGATGTGTCCTAAAAGGCAGCCCAGTGGCAAACCTGGCAGTGTGGTTGTAGCAAATTGAGAGTTTGTTAAGGACAGTCTTGTTTAAATTTAGAGGGGATGCATACAGAAGGGTTG
The DNA here is from genome assembly GCF_019279795.1 of Protopterus annectens. NCBI lineage: Eukaryota > Metazoa > Chordata > Ceratodontiformes > Protopteridae > Protopterus > Protopterus annectens. The sequence goes on along the minus strand of NC_056743.1, from coordinate 1,008,668,672 downwards.
AAAGAAGGTGAGAGCGAGCTATGGCAATTTTAGCTGGAGGGGTTAGGAAGGCTTTTATTCTGTAAAGTGACCCTAGTTTTTTATTGATGGTTTTGATAGTTTGGTTAACATGTAGATCAAATTTTAGATTGTCTATGATGACATATGATGACATATGATGTGATACGAAACTAAGAGTAATGCTACTCAACGCCAGAAGTCTAAACCTCAAGATGCACACACTCAAAACTCTCCTTAGCATGGAGAACATCGATATCTGTGCAGTAACAGAAACCTGGTTCAGGGCTCCCGAGAGCACCCCAGCACTACCAGGTTATACCTCATACCATGCTTTTCGGCCCCAAAACTTGGACCGAATCACAAAAGGAGGGGGAGTATCGATATTCATCAAAGATACCCACACCTCCAGGTTGGTGGCAAAGCACGAAGCATCAGAGACTATCCATGTGCAACTAACAGTGGGTAAAACTGCCTTCCAGTTTATAGACTGCTACAGACCACCCTCCCAAACCCAGGAACCCCACTCGGCCTTTCTGAGAACACTGGAAAATATGAAGGTCCCTCCAAACACCATTATATTGGGCGACTTCAACTACCCAAACATAGACTGGGAGCATTACTCTAGCTCCAACACCCTAGCCCAAAAGTTCCTAGAATTTATAAACTCAAATGCTATGGAGCAACTTGTTACCACTCCCACAAGAGGGGAAAACATACTGGACCTGATCATCACCAACATGGGGACTCTATGCTCCAGACCAGAAGTGTATCCCTCACTAGTAAGATCAGACCATAAACTAATCTCACTGGATATTCACATCCCGACCCCACCCCCTGCCCAGAAAACCACAGTGAAAAACTTCTCTAAAGCAAATTTCACACTCCTCAAAACCGAGGTGGAATCCTTCAAAGCCCCCGGACCTGTGGGAAATATGGCCCAGACCGCAGAATCCTTTATAAATGCATTCTATGAACACCTTCAGGAATGCATGGATCATGCGATCCCAAATAAAACCAAGACCCAATCTTCCAAAGGCAGACGTCCTGTCTGGTGGACCCCAGCCATAAACAAACTATACAATAGAAGGAGGAAGCTACTAAATGATAGAGCAAAATCCCAAAAAGGGAAGGCATCACTGATCAGTATTAGAAAAAAACTACAGGCACTCATAAAATTGTCTAAGACCAGCTTTGAGAGAAAAATTGCACAGGACACTAAGGATAATCACAAGGCTTTCTTTAGTTATGTTAGGAACCTGGGTGCTAATTCCCAGATATGCTCAGAATTAGTCCAAAATGACAAAAAATACACTGAACCCACAGACATTGCCAACATCCTAGCTGGCAGGTTCAGCACAAACTTCTCCCCCCCCCACCAAAAGGGCAAATATCTATCCCAGCAGAGTGCTGCCCCCCTGACATCTCAGATGCTCAGGTAAGAGCCACCCCCTCCAAAGCAAAAAACACAGCATCAATGGGACCAGACGGTATCTCGGGCTGCGCCCTACATGAACTCCAAGAAGAGCTAAACCCAAACATAAAACTACTGTTCAATCTCAGCCTTACTACAGGATATGTGCCCAAAGAGTGGTGTACAGCAACAGTGGTCCCTCTCCATAAAGGTGGTGCCTCAACGGATCCTGGAAACTATCACCCCATAAGCCTGACTAGCTTGGTCTGCAAAGCTATGGAAAGGATCATCATGGACCTCATAAATAAAGATATTGGGGACCTACAGACACTGGATCCTACCCAGTTCGGCTTTGTTAAGGGCAGATCCTGCCTCTTAAACCTGGTTGATTTCTTTGAAACAGTCACCAAGGCCATTGACGAGGGGAAGGTGGTCCACACAGCCTACCTGGACCTCGCAAAAAGCCTTCGATACAATACCCCACTCTGGCATTATAGATAAGCTCACCAGCTTAAATATAAACCCCTATGTCACTAGATGGATTGCAAACTGGCTCAAGGACAGAACCCACATGGTTAGAATTGCTGGAGCCATGTCAGACTCCAAACCAGTTACAAGTGGTGTCCCACAAGGCTCAGTCCTGGGACCTCTCTTATTCGGTATATATTTCTCGGAGGTACAGGCCAACATGGAAGGACTGTGGCTGACCAAGTTCGCAGATGACTGCAAACTGGGCGCCATAATCGACTCTCCAGCCGACACAAGCATCCTCCAAAAGGGCCTCATAGAAACAGACAACTGGTGCCAGAGCCATGGCCTCAAGCTAAACGCCAAAAGTGTATAGTCATCCCTTTGGCAAAACAAGTACCCACAAATTACCACATAGGTGGTAATCCGTTAAGTACAGAAGAAGTAATTAGGGACCTGGGGACCCAAGTTGATGGCAATCTCTCATTTGACAACCACATGGCCAAAGTGGTTAGAAAAGCATTTTATATAGCCCACCTAATCATGAAGGGATTCACATCTAGATCAGGGGAGGTCATCGTGCCTCTTTACTCATCCCTCATCAGGCCCATAATTGAGTACAATGCCCCTTTTGGGATGTACCTTACCAGACACCTGCAGCAACTGGAAAGACCCCAAAAGTACCTCACCAAGAGGATCAAAGGGCTCAAACAGATGCCATATGCTGCCCGGTTAAAGAAACTCCAGCTCTACTCAGTGGCATACCGCCTGTTCAGAGGCGATCTGTGCCTGACGATAAAGCCATGTCCAACCCGAATTAATGGACATGCTGCACCTCAGAAAATCCAAATCCCATTGAGCTACGCTCGAGACTTGAACCTCAGCACTGAAATAAATAGGACATGCTGGAGGGACAGATTCATAACCCAGAGGCTCCCTTCACTCTGGAATAAAATCCCAGTCCAGGTTAGGCAGAGTCCTTCATTGACTCTCTTCAAGAGGAATCTTGATGAGTAGATGGGAGATCGTAGGTTTACCCCGGGTATCACTTCTGTGTCACTGTTAGACAGAGGCACAGTATACTAACCTCGAAAAAGGGCATAGCAAAATTAAATTTAAAATGGGTGGCGAAAGTCAAACACATTCTGGCTAGGCTTATAAATGCCCTAGGGCAGATAGCCTAGTATGAACCTATGAACCTATGACACCTAATAGTTTTGTAGAGGGGTCAGGAGAGATTATTGTGCCATCATTTGATTTTATGGTAAAGGTGAAAGCGGTAGACCTACGTGTTGGTGAAAATAACAGCATTTTAGTTTTTTTGGGATTTAGAATCAGAGCGTCTTCTGCATGGAGTCATGCGTGAATGGGCGTACCTTCATTGAAGGTTGTGCGTCAGGCCTGGCAAGCCGGTACATAAAAATCAACTGCCAATCATTAGCGGACTGGAGTTCTGCTGTGGCGACCCCTAACCGGGAAAAGCCGAAAGACACAAATAAAAGGATCAGACGATGTTCAGAAAGCCAGTTTTCTATTGTATTAAAGGTGGTCTGGGTAGCTGACCATAACTCTATTGGAGATGTGGCTGAGCAAATCAGAGTAGAGTCATTAGCATATTGGATACAGCTGACTTTTGGGATGACAGTATAAAGGTCGTTAATGAAGATGGAGAACAGCAAGGGCCCTAATATAGAGCCTTGTGGTACTCCAAGGGTGTTAGGTAGAAGGTTAGAGAGTTTGTTCTGCCAGAGGACAGCCTGCTGTCAACCATTCATGTAGGATTGAAAGCAGTGAAGGGCTCCAGTATCTAGACAGAATGTTTGCAGGGTGTGGATTAAAAGTTGGTGATCAACCATATCGAATGCCTTGGAAAGATTCAAGAAGAGGGCTGAGGATATATAATTATTGTTGCGATTATGGTTTATGGTGTTGGTAAAGGCTAGGAGGGCTGAAGTAGTGCTGTGATGAGGACGGAAGCCATGCTGAGTGTCTGCCATAAGGTGATTCTGGATTAGGTGGTGCATGAGTTGTCTATGAATACATTTTTCCATAATCTTTGCAAGTGGAGAGAGTATAGCTATTGGCCTATAATTGGAGAATTCAGTAGAGCTGCCTCCTTTGTGAAGTGGGATTACATAGGATATTTTCCAGATGGTGGGAATTTTAGCTTCTACTATGGTTCGATTGATTAGTATTGAGACTGGGTAAGCAATAGCATCAGCTGATTTTTGTAGGTACTCGGCAGGGAGTTGATCAGCAGAAAGTGTAGTGGGTTTTAATTTTTTGATCAAGGTACGGATAAGTGAAGTGGCGACTGGTTGGAAGCTGAACTCGAGTAGGTTTCTAGGGGTGCTACTTTCAGGACCAGGGGAGCTAGGAGGTAGTTGGCTAGCTAGGGCTTGAATTGTCTCAGTAAAGAATTGGTTAAAACTATCATAAACATCTTCAGGGGTTTTATCAATAGTAGCAGCAGGGATTGGGGTTGAAGTTTGTCCAGGATGTAGTAGATTATTTAAACCTGCCCAAAACTTCTGAGGGTTATTTTGATTTACTGTCTGTAAATTACAGTAGTATTGTTTTTTGTCTTGTAAAATTGATTTTTTGGTTTTGCTCCTGGATTGCCTGTATTTAATGTGATCTTGAGGGTCTTTAGAAGAATGCCCTAAAGCCCATGCTTTGTTTCTAAGGGTAATTTTGAGTTTAGTCTCTTTAGAAAGCCATGGCACAGTTTTTGCCTTGGTTCTCTTTGAAGGAACAGGTGCATGCAAATCAAGGATCTCAAGGAATTTGTTGTTAAAGTATGCTACTGCTTCCTCTAAGGGGAGGTGTTTTAGAATAGACCAATTACATGAGTTTAGTTCTTGTTGGAATTTGGCAGGGTCAAAGTTTTTATTGTTTCTAACCTTACTGAGTAAGGGTTGTTGGGTATTAATGGTTTTGTGCTTAATTACATATGTGAGAAGGTGATCGCTAGGCCATCAAGGAAGGGTACCAGAGGTGTACAGTTGGGGGTGACTATGAGTACCCAGTCAAGTATACTTTCTTTTTCTTTTCTTTTTCTTTGTTTCCTTTGCTGAGGCGAGAATGGGCTTGCCAGTTTCCAAGGTTACACTTTCGAATTGGATCTCTAGTGGTATTTCCTTTATTTACAGTTCTCAGGGAAAGGAGTTACCCTTTAATGTCAAAGCACATTCCACCAGGTCCTTCTCTACTTCTGCTGCTTTCCAAGCCAGGACACCTATTAATAATATATGTGCAGCAGCAACATGGGTTACCCCTCATACCTTCATTTCCCATTATAAATTGGATTTAACTTCCAGTGGTAGAGCCTCATTTGGTTCCACGGTACTCGGGAGTATCTTCCAGTGAGCCACCCATTCAAGATGCTTGGGAAGCTGTCCCACACGTAATAATGGAGGCGAGATAGGACTACATAACATAAAGAAGTTATGTACTCACCATAACGTTCCATGTATGTAGTCTATCTCGCTGAACATTATTACGTACCCACCCACCAGCCCCCATCCTGGAGGATCTGGAGACAGTTTTTCCTTTTCTACAGTGGTTTTAATCACAGGGGCACTTTTTATTAGTTTGTTCTTCCGGACCTTTGTCCTTTTTCCTGTCTTATCCTGACAGACTAGTAGCAAGCAAGATCTGGGGAATGTGCGCATGCATCATGGGATATTTATTAGCCACGAGGCAATCAGAAGTTTTCAGGCTTTTTAAGCGGCCAAGTCGGAGCCGAGGATTGGCTCTGAACCCACACATAATAATGTTCGGCGAGATGGACTACATACATGGAACGTTATGGTGAGTACATAACTTCTTTTTGCTGCTGAGTGAATTGAGTGCATGTGTGACTAGGCGGACCTGGCACCTGACAGGCTACTGACTGTGACCTTCTCCTTGTCCAGCCTAGTGAGATGGATGTCTGTGTGTCTCACTTTTGAGTTGCCTATGACTAGGAAATTTGGTTTAGAAGTGTTTTGCCTTAGGGGCTTGATTGCTGGGACACTGTTATACATCTCATGTGTACTGGTGGATTCTGTTTGTTTACCCCTATGGGATGATTGTCTGTGTTTGGGTGGTCTTTGGTCTTTTGGTAAGCTCTTGGCAAGTGCCTCCATGTATGTGGGTTTATGTGTCTTGACTTTATCTTGTGTAAGAGGAGAGGTGTGTGAGCTGACAACCTTTTTGATGCCTTGTTTATTATTACGTGAGAAGACATATTCAAGTTTCATGGTATAGTGACATCTCTCGCTTACTGTATTTGTTTGCTTTAGGAGCAGGTGGTTATCAGTATACAATTGCTACATTGCCTCAGGATGCCCAAGTCAATCAGGCTGCCTGTAGAAATGCTAGTAAACTGGCTGTCATAGCAGCAGGTAATTGATAGTTTGTGGGAGGGCAAGAGATCACCTATTGCTCTGGGATTAGCAAGGGTACTTAAAACTATATAGAATTAGCGAAGAAAGTGGGTCGACACATGACAGTGCTTAGCTGAGTTGCCTGCAGTGCAGCAGTGCACAACTGAGTTGCCTGAAGAGCAGCAGGCAAGCTTGAGAGGGTTTCACTGAATGGTGTCACTGGAGTGATCCCGTGGTGAACTTTCTACTTCCCATCCACTAATCAAGATTTCTCTTGAAGAGGGCCAGTGAGGTGCTCTGCTTGACATGTATGGGAAGTCTATCCCATAGGATGGGCAGTCTCTGGGTTGTGAACCTGTCCCTCCAGCATGTTCTGTTGATTGTGGTAATGAGGTTGATATCTCTGGAACGTATAGTGCGGAGGAATTGGAATATGTTTAGATGTAGCATTTCTGACAGAGTTGGGTCAGACATGGCTTTGCAAATCAAGCAGAGATTGCCTCTAACTAGATGATATGAGACGGAGAATAGCTGGAGTTTTTTGAGTCTGTCCATATAGGACAAATGTTTAAGGCCTAGGATCCTCTTTTTGGGGTACTTTTGTGGCCTCTCCAGTTGTTGCAGGTGTTTAGTGAGATACATGCCAAATGGGGCATTGTACTCAATGACTGGCCTAATGAGGGAAGAGTAGAGGGAGACAATGACCTCTTTCTTTCTGGATGCAAAACCCTTAGTAATGAGATGTGCCACATAGAAAAACTTTCTGACCACAGTGGTAATGTGGTGGTCAAAAGAGAGGTTGCTGTCACCCTGTGTTCTCAGATCTCTTATAATGCCTTCTGTGTTCAGTGGACTACAATCGATGTGGTAATTCATGGAAACCTGGTTTTACCCAAAGGGGGTGATGACACATTTTTTGGCATTGAGCTTAAGGCCATGGTTCTGACACCAGTCGTTGGTCTTAGTGAGGCCTTTCTGCAACATTACTTGGGGATTTAATAATAGTTCCCAACTTGCAATCATCTGCAAACTTTGTCAGTCAGAGTGCTTTTGTGTTGGCCTGAACTTCAGAGAAGTAGATACCAAACAGGAGAGGACCCAGGAATGAACCCTGTGGGACTCCACTCATGACTGGTCGGCAGTCTGACTTGGAGCCAGCAATTTTCACACTGGGTTCTACCTGTGAGCCAGTTTGCAACCCACCTAGTGATATAGGGTTTAATGCCTAGCTTAGTGAGTTTTTCTATGATTCCTGAGTGGGGAATGGTATTGAAGGCCTTGGCCAGATCAAGGTAGGCTGTATGAATCACCTTGCTTTCATCCACAGCTCTGGTGACTGACTCAAAGAAGCTGACCAAGTTGAGCAGGCATGATCTACCCTTCACAAAACCAAACTGTGTGGGATCCAGAGTTTGGAGATTCCCTATATCCTTGTTTATTAGGTCCATGATAATGCATTCCATAGCTTTGCATATCAGACTCATCAGACTAATGGGGCGATAGTTCCCAGGGTCTGCAGTCACTCCTCCTTTGTGAGGGGGAATGACTGTAGCAGTGCACCATTCGGTAGGGACAAAGCCTGAGGTAAGGCTGTGATTGAACAGGGCACATAGGTGAGGTGCCAGTTCACTCTGTAGTTCATGTAGAACACAGCCAGGGATATTGTCAGGTCCCATAGAAACTGTATTCTTGGCCTTGGACAGTGCTGTTTTAACTTGTGCTGGCAATCTACTGGTATTGTGACTGGTCCTTTGGTGGGGGGGTAAAGTTGGCACTGAATCTGTCAGCCAGTATATTGGCAATATCTGTTGGCTCGGTATAGGAGGTACCATTGTGCAGTAGCTCAGAGTAAATCTGGATATTGCTGTGGAGATTCTTTACATAACTATAGAAGGTCTTGTGGCTGTCTTTACTATCTGCCGCAGTTCTGTTTTCGTAGCTAGTTTTAGAGGATTTAATGAGGCTGATAAGGGAGTTTTTTTCAGTCTTGGGGCTTCATCTTATTCCGCATCAGTTTCATCCTTCTGTTATAGAGTTAGTTTATGGCAGGGGACCACCAGATTAGCTTCCTTTTTTTGGAGGAGAGTGTCTTGGTTCTATTGGGTATGGCAAGATCTATGCACTTGTGTACATGTTCGTATAGTGCATTGATGTATGATTTAGAGGTCATACAACTATTCTCCATTTGCAAGGGTGCCGTGAAGTTAGTGATGTTCATCGTGTTACCCTGCTGCAGTCATCACACTAGGGTTATCCTGCCGTCAGGCGGTCCCGCAGTTGGCACGAATTCCAAAGTCTTGGTCCGGCGTCGGTTGCTGTCGCTTCTTCCCTGACGTCAGAGCGCCAGGGGTATATCAGAGGCATCCAACGCCATTTTCTTCAGTCTTTCTTGCCGTGCGGTGCCTGAAGCAGAAGCAGTTCGCAAGTGCCGGTCGGCCGACACCTGAGATTTTCGAATCGAGTTTCAGTCCGAAGTCTTAAAAGCTAAGTATCCCGTTGGGGAACCTTTTCTTGCCTCAGTCCGATGTCAGAAAAAGTTAACAATTGCATTTCTTGTGGGAAGCAAATACCTCATAAGGACTTTCATTCTTTTTGTATATCTTGCCTAGGCCCAGACCATGACGTCACTGGTTGTCGGTTTTGTGCTAGGTTCAATAAGCGAACTATAAAGCGTCGCTTTGATTTCGCACGACACTACTTCGGTAGAAAATTTAATTACACTATGCCGTCAGAGCAACCGACTACCGGCATGCATAAAAAACGCAAGGATAAGGACCGGAAGCCTAGATCCAAGCCAGACTCCGAGGCCTCGGCTGGCCCGGTCGACGGTTCTCCGGTTTTCAGTGAGGCGCCTATGCAGCCCCTGGCTACCGCTGAATTGGATCCCCAGACCGCATCGGATCCCCAGCAGAGATTTCTAGGCCGATGCAGCCATTTTCCTTAGGCCCTACCGACGACATTGCAGTAGGGGAAGCCGGTGCTGCAGAAACCCCTTCGGTTTCTGAAGGTGTCTTCAGACCGACTACCCTCACCATAAAATCTTATGCTAAGCATTAAGACTCCTCTAAAACCAAAAAAGCCTACACTTCAGTCTCCAGGTCAAGGCCCTATGCCTAAGAAACAGATGCTTAAAATGGCTGATGATTTATTGATCAGGGGTTCTCAACCCCCCCCCCCGACAAAAGGCCTAGACAAGAAGAGGATTATGCCTCCTCTGATCAGGTGTCTGTTTCCTCAGGCTCCTCTGAGGAACAGGATTACTCCTTTCCCCCTTATGAAGATTCTGATGCTGAAGACTCCATTCCCTCAGCTTCTCCCCTTGAAGACTACTCCTTTGGGGAAACCTTACACACCATGAGGGAACATTTTCACTGGGAAGATCAGGACTACTCTGACTCAAAGAAAAGGCTCAGAGAGTTTCTTTTACTCCCCCAGCACAGACCACTTGCTATCCCCCCAGTTTTGGACATAGTGGATGATGTCTTCTTAGAATCTAGTCTAAATCCAGATTCTCTGCCTCCTGCTCCAGCCAAACCAGATAGATACTATAGAGTGCCTGACTCTCACAAATTCCTTTACAAACGCCCTGCTGCTGATCCAGAGACAATCTCCCAGGGTCCCAAAGGGGCTAAGGCTTCTATGGCTAAAAATCCTGTACCCTCAGAAAGGGACTCCAGAGCACTAGATAGGTGGGGGAAGAAGGTTTACACCTCAACTACTCTAGCTATGAGAGCACTAAATTGTCAATTTCACATGCTTAAATACCAGCAATTCCTAATGTCTCAAATAAAACAAAAGATGGGCACGCACCCTCAACAGTCTGAATTCAAGGAAATGCAAGATCTGCTGCATGCAGCTGAACAGGTGGGCAAACATACTTTACAATGTGGTTTTGATGCCTTGGAAGCTTCCTCTAGAGCAGCTGTTACTGGATCTGTTATACGTAGGCATGGTTGGTTAAAGGAACAATCTCTGCCTGATCATGTTAAAGCAAAGTTACTGGATGCACCCTTACAGCAGGATGTTTTATTTGGGGTTAAAGCAGAGGAGGTTTTAAAGAAAATGGAGGATAAGGCAAAATCTATGCAGACGGTCAAAGATTTCTTACAGGTACAGCCCCCACGCTTCAGCAGAAATTGGCCAACAAAAAATTGGTCCTTTCCAGCTTCTGACAGACCACAGAGGGGTAAATACAGGCGCCCAAGGGGCAGAGGACAGGCACAAATCCCTTACATACCTCGCCAATGGGGCACTACAACACAGAAGGGAGGAGAAAACAGGTCCCAAACCACTAGAAGGCAAACACAATGGCTCAAACCTCAAACTGCCAAGCAAAAGCCTCTTGGCAGCTCCCTTGGGAGGAAAATTAACACTTTTTGCAGACAACTGGCGCATCGTCACAAAGGACAAATGGGTCCTAGACATTATCTCACATGGATACTGATTCCATTTCCACACCTTGCCAAGGATGAAAGAAATGCCAAACCTGCCACAAAATCAGTGGGCAGAGGCACAAAAACAAATTACAGCTCTCATGGACATGAGAGCCATTCAACTGGTACCTACACAGGAGCAAGGCCAAGGATTTTACTCAAGGCTCTTTCTAGTCCCCTGAAAGGACAATGCTTGGAGACCCATTCTGGACCTTTCAATCTTAAACACCTTCTTGCAAGTACCCAAATTCAAGATGCTAACACTACAGCAGCTTCTTCCCATGTTGGGCAAGAAAGCTTGTCTAGTAACGTTGGACCTCAAGGAGGCATACCTGCATGTCCCTATCAGACAAAATTGCAGAAGATACCTCCGTTTCATTGCAGGTTCAACCCATTACCAATTCTCTGCACTGCCCTTTGGCTTATCTACTGCGCCCAGGGTCTTCACAAAATGCCTGGCACCAGTAATTGCATACTGCAGACAGAGAGGAATTCAAATATACCCATACCTGGACGACGGTCTCATCCAAGCAGAAAGCAAGGACATTCTCTTACATCACCTGGCTTTTGTAAGACATCTTCTAAGTTGCCTAGGGTACACAGTAAACGAAAATAAATCAAAACTAGTGCCCTCACAAATTATGACATTCCTGGGTACCAGCTTGAGTACAACGGCCCAGATGGCTTATCTGACGCCAGACAAACAACTACAATTAACTCAATACTTCAGAACAATGGCAACAAAGACTCAACTCCCTGCAAGAAAAATTCTGCAGGCCTTGGGCTTCATGGCATCTTGCATACGGTTTACTATTGAAATGTCGAACGGCACTACATCGACTGTACTATAGTCAAACACAGAAGTTTGAAAATAGTAATGTCGATGACAAAAAAACAATCTAGGAATGGTTTTAACATGGGTCGAGGTAGGTGTTCAGTATTATTCAGAACTACAAACATCTCCCCTATCTCGACCCATGTTAAAACACAGTCCTAGATTGTTTTTTTGTCGTCGACATTACTATTTTCGAACTTCCGTGTTCGACTATAGTACAGTCGATGTAGTGCCATTCGACATTTCAATAGTAAACCCTTGCATACTACTAATACCATTTGCAAAACTGCATATGAGGAAATTACAATGGTACCTAAAAAGCGTATGGACTCAACACAGCCACAGCTTGGAAACAATGATAAATCTCATTCCCTGCCTTCAACAGGAGTTTCTATGGTGGTCACAGGCTTGTCACCTCAACAAGGGTCAGCCTTTCACCCTATCCCCAGCCAGGCAAACTATGACAACAAATGCATCGGACTATGCCTGGGGGGGCACACATGGCAGGACGGTGCATTCAAGGCTTATGGACAACAGATCAATGGAATCTGCACATCAATCAAAAAGAAATGCTAGCTGTACAAAATTCTCTGACAGCCTTCAAGGACCTCTTGCATCCAGGACAGCTTATCATAAGGACAGACAACACCACAGTAATGTGGTGCATAAACAAACAAGGGGTACACACTCCTACCCTCTATGCAAGCAAGCAATGACCTTGTGGAACACAGCACTGGCTTACCAAGTTTAATTACAAGCTCAGTTCCTGCCACTAAAAAAGAACACATTGGCAGACGACCTAAGCAGAAACATCATGGATCCCCACGAGTGGAAACTGGATCCACAAGTATTCGCAATGATAACTCAAAAATGGGGGCTCCCAGACATAGACCTGTTTGCCAGCCCACAAAACTATCGGCTAACAAAGTTTTGCACAAGGACTTTTCACCATCAAGCTTGGAAAGTGGACGCACTCTCATTCAGTTGGAAAATGCTAACAGTATATGCCTTCCCTCCACTACCCCTTCTCACAAAGGTGCTACTGAAAGTCAGGATGGAGAGACCCCGAATGATACTCATTGCTCCAGACTGGCCACGCCAGCACTGGTACCCACTGTTAAGGAATTATGGCCCAGGGCCCACCATGGATTCTACCACAAATTACCCACCTGCTCACACAGCAAGACAGTCAGATTCTACACATCCAGCTCAAAACCTTAAACTTGGCTGCATGGCAGATCACCTAAGCAACCAGCCAGCTCCTCTCACAAGCTGTTATGAAAGTTATTCTTGGAGGCCAGGAGACCCAGCACCAAGAAAACCTACTCAGACAAATGGAAAAGGTTTTGCACGTGGAACCAAGCTAAAGGCCAAAATACCCTTCAACCTGACATAACTCAGATTCTGCAATATCTAACTGAGATGTTACACAAAAGGCTTTCTTTTTCATCTATTAAAATCCACGCCTCAGCCATTTCTGCTCACTACAACACGGATCCTCCCTTATTTTCACATCCACTTTTAAGGCAGTTTCTCAGAGGGGCCAAGAACATTAGGCCTCCCAGGAGAGCACCAACACCTACTTGGGACCTCAACTTTGTTCTGGAAAAACTCATGCTACCTCCTTTTGAGCCAGCTTTCTCAGCTGACTTAAAGTTTATATCATGGAAGACTGCCCTGCTGCTAGCAATCACTTCAGCTAGAAGAGTTTCAGAACTTCAGGCACTAATGGCAGTAGAGCTTTTCCTCATTTTTCATCAAGACAGAGTTTCTCTATGAACTAACCCCTCCTTTATGCAAAGGTGGTATCCAGTGTTGGCTCTAAATCAAACCATCCATTTACCCACCTTCTTTCCAAATCCACAGAACAAAGGAGAAAGACTCCTGCATTCCTTGGACATTCACAGGCAGCTACGTTACTACTTGGATAAAACTAAGGTTTTCAGAAAATCTGACCAGCTTTTTGTATCCTATGCTACAGCATCACAAGGAAAGGCTATCTCAAAACAAACCATTTCCAAATGGATAGGACATTGCATACAATTTTGCTACACCCACCATGGAAAACCAGTTCCTGCTACCATAAGGCCCCACTCCACCAGGGCAGCAGCTACATGTACAACCTTCCTCAGGGGGGTGCCAACCAAGGATATTCTGGAAGCTGCAACTTGGAGTTCAGTACACACCTTCACCAAACATTACCACTTACCACTTTACTCTAAGACTAGAGCTGGCTTCGCCACTGCAGTTTTGCAGGGCCTTCTAGCCTCCTCTAACCCTGTTTGACTCCACCGCCCATCCTTAGCTTTGGGATTCTACACAAGTGTGATGACTGCAGCAGGGTAACACGATGAACATAGTACAGTTTTGTACCTACCATAAATGTAGATGTTCGAGTGTATACCCTGCTGCAGTCCAGGTTGCCCTCCCCCCATCCTCTCTAAACTAGCTGAACTTAACTCTACCACTCCATTCTATACTACCTCTGTGGTGTATTTGCTTGTGCCTAAGGGTTTTGTTTTATTTTTTCCATATAGCTATATGTATATGTATATATATATATATATATATATATATATATATATATATATATATATATATCTTTTGCCTACCTATTAGGGGCACCTGACATCTGGGGCAAGAAAAACTGAAGAAAATGGCATTGGATGCCTCTGATATACCCCTGGCGCTCTGACGTCAGGGAAGAAGCGACAGCAACTGACGCTGGACCAAGACTTTGGAATTCGTGCTGACTGCGGGACCACCTGATGACAGGATAACCCTAGTGTGATGACTGCAGCAGGGTATATACTCGAACATCTACATTTATGGTAGGTACAAAACTGTACTTTATGGTAACAGTTCCTCCCTAACCCAATTCAAGTGCAACTTGGACAATTGGATGGGAAACTAAAAATTCATCCCTGGTTTGGCACCTATGTCTCTAATGGACACAAGTAACCTGTAAATGGCTCATCTCCCAGTCCCATGCTTACACTTATCAAGGGTATCAGAACTTGTCAGAGATTTGGGATGCATGGCTAGGCTTAAAAAGGCCCTTGTGATCGTTAGCCTAGTAAACACCTGTGAACCTATGAACCTATGTAAATTTACTTGCACAACTATACATTCCAGGACTTTGCGTGACCATTGCAACAAATTGATTCTTAAAGGTCTGTTAAAACTAGAATCATTGAAGAAAGAGAAGGGAAAGGGTCTGGAGAAAGACATGCCTGTTATCTACCATGAGAAGAAAAAGGGAAAAAAGGTAGGCAGATGACTTGGATATCTTATGTTGCAGAAGCTATTAACTACCAAGATATTGAGGACATTTGTTTCACCCTCCTCCTCCTCCTCTCTGGACTTTCCACTCAGGCTACTGCCATCAGATCATTATCCCCTTCTAGGCAGGCATTATCAGGAGTAATAGAGTTGGCTCTTTGGAGAATAATGGGGAGCTCTGCCTCAGACCATGAGCTTTTCAAGATATTTTCTTCCCACCCTACTTCAACCACATGTTTCCTTTCCTACAGATCCGAGAAGAGCCCCACTCAGTTTGAATGGGAACACATGATGTCAGCTGGGTCTATATTAAATCATCGAATGTTTAAAAAAGCAAATGGTAATTGATTGACCCTATGTAAGCGAAAGCTTACAATGTCGAAGTGTCAGAACAGCGATTTTCACTATTCCAACCAAAAAAAAATCAACACCCCCCCCCCCACTTAAATATTCTAACTCCGAGACAGCACTACATTGCCGCAAATGGCAAAGTACCGAAGCGGCCAAGCAAATTCTTTCCCAGGGAAAGAATTTGCTTAACAGCCGCTTCAATATTTTGCGTTTTCAGCCTTTTAAGTTCGACCAAGACGCATTTGAAAGAATGCATCTTATATCTTCTAATATAGACCCTGTCAGCCTTTGCAAAGGCTCAGTTATAGTATGGTGTCACTTCGGCCCCTTTCTGTGGCCAGGGTGGCACAAGAAGAGACTGTCACCATTTTTGCTTCATTCTCTCCTCCTCCAGACCCTGTTTCAGCACCAGCAGTGTTGGAACTGGTGCTACAGTCTGTGCTGGCTCCATTAACAATGAAGGATTCCCATTCTTCGATGCTTATGAGCTCAGCATCATTGGATTCCATGGCTCTGACTGCATTAGTGCCAGGAGCCACTAGGACTGATGGGCTCAGTGATAATATCTCCAGTTCGACTCCTTTTTCTGTCCTTGGTGGGACTGTTATCAGTGTTGATGCCAGTGTTTGGTTCTTTGGTGCCAAAATCCTCCACAGTGACTTTGGGTCTGGAGACTTTGATGGCCAGTGTTATTGTTGTTGTTCTGGTGACACCAGCACCGGTATGGTCAGTTCCAGCAGTTTCAGGCTACACTGTATCATTTGTAACATTACCCAAGCACTTGCCCTCACAACCTTCTTCATTTCCACCCAGTCAGTGGTGGGTGTCCCAAAAAGAGATGCAAAACCTTGTTTGAAAAAGAGCACCCAAGAGGTCTCAACGTACCAGAAAAGGGTTTGGATTTTACTTGCAATTTTTCTTGGTGATCAAAAAGATGCAGGCCCTCAGAGCAATTCTGAACCTAAGCCATTTGAATCAGTATGTGAAGAAGGATTCATTCCAGATGATCACAGTGCAGTCAATCTTCCCTTGTCTATAGACAGGAGACTGAATGCACTGTTTTTATCTCCAGGATGCATACCTGCATATAAAATAGCAAAAGCAATCCAGGGGATTTATGCACTTCCAGTTGGGAGCCAGTCATTATCAATTCTGGCATCCCATTTGGACTTACCATAGCCCTACTGGTGTTTACCAAATGTATGGCTGCAGTCACAGCACACATGCATCTACTGGGGGTAAGAATCTTCCCTCACCTGGATGACTGCCTCATAGTGACATCTTGTATGGAGAAACACCTGACGGCAAGACATTGCTTCTTCCAGTTATTTTTATCCTTGGAGATCATATTCAATGTATCAAAATTTCAGCTGAGTCCATCACAGTCCTTCATTTTCATAGGCTGCTAGTTGGATTCGGTCAATCAGAAAGCAAAACTGCCACAGGACAATCTCTTCCATAGTAAAGCAGGCCATAAGCCTTTCAAAGGATGCAAATACTACTGAGGCCATGGTATTCATGGTGATGGGGCTGATGGCTGCCTGGATTCAAACAGTACCAAATACTCAACTTAAGAGCACTGCAGTGGACTCTCAGGACTCGGTGAACCAAGTAACACAGCCCATAACACACATGCTGAAACTTTCCAACAGTGTCATCAGGGATCTACTTTGGTGGACAGATCTGTACAATTTGTCTGTTAGCATCCCATTTGTTTCATTGCCCCCCCCCCCCACACACACACTGTCAAGGTAACTATGGATGCATCCAATGTAGGAGTTGAGGGGCATTATCTGAATAAGATGGTCCAAGGTACGTGGACAAAACAAGAGGCAAAATTGCATGTCAGTGTTCCGGAACTGGGAGTGGTCCTCCTAGCATTGCAAGTACTCCAGGACCAACTTCCCTAAAGTGCAGTAACCATCCCCTTTGACAGTATGGCAGAGATATATTATATAAACAGACAAGGTGGGACACAATGGGAACCACAAAAAAGATGCACAAATGGGATCGTGAAAAAAAAAAACACACACAGAGGAAAAAATCCACACTGAACATTTATACTAAGGACAAAAAACTTTAATAGAATGAGCAAATATTAAATAAAACAAGCTTTCTTATAACAACACGTATACTAGGGACTTCTATTGTGATTGCAGACAGGTTAAGTGGACAGTCACTGCTCTCGCATGTAAGGTCTTTCAATGCAGTGGCTCAGAATGTATTTTTCTGTTTGGGAAGACCCTTTTACAATCTTTTTGCTTCACAATTAAACACCAAATGCAAGCTTCTTTTCCATCGTTCTCCAAAAGGGACAGCCCCCAAGAGACACATTTTCACACTCTTGAACTCTAAGTCTCCTGTATGCATTTCCTCCTTTTCCAAGACAAAATGTGCAGAGCAAAGGTAATTCTCATAGCCTCGTTGTAGCCACATCAGATATGGTTCCCCCTGCTTTAGCTTCATCTCAACAAAAGACATTCCCTGGGATTTATTAATGCCTACACTAAGTGTCACACTGTTCTGAGTGAACAGACAGCACACATATATCTCTCAGCTTTTTCCTCCTAATTTTAATTTTGTACGGATTTTGTCACAGCTTTAAATACTGAGAGGCATTCATAAAGGTTACCTCCACAAAGTTTAGACTACTTGTACACTTAGTGTACTTTCTGAGAGACTAGAAAATGCAAACCATGTGGTAGGGATGTTCTTAAATACAGATTTTGTACACTTAGTGTACAGTTAGTGTAGGTGTTATTGACTATGGTCCATTGTCTTTTCTCTCAGCATCACCAGCTGCTGATTCACCTGTTTAGGCAGCCTCATTAAGATATTAGACCTTTACACTTGACAACATGGTTTATTCACTTCCATTGATGGCCTGCATCCATTCCTTCCCTCTAGAGGTATTCAGTTTTGTAACTGCTTCTCAAAAATCTTCAACCAGGGAAATTTACAAAGATAAATGAAAGAAATTTTCCCTCAGATCAGCCTTACCTTCTTAACAGATATTTTCAACAAGGAAGCTAGTTAGCTATTCTTCCATCAAAGTTCACTTGGTAACGTTATCATCCTTTCACCTGGGATTTTCCTCCTCTTCTTTAACATCATATAAAGTATGCAAATAATTGAAAAAAAAATTTTTTTTTTACTCATGTCAAACCTCTTATACTCTGTTCCCCATGGGATCTAAATGTTGCACTTGACAAGCTAATTAAACCTCATTTTGAATGAGCTCATTCTGCAGATACTAATTTCTAACTTGGAAGACTGTCTTCCTGGCAGCCAGTACCTCTGCAAAGAGGGTTTCAGGACTTCAGCCTCTGTCACTGAAATTCTTTTACTTGGCTTTCCATCAAGACACAGTCACACTTAGAACCACCCATTATGTATGCCCAAGGTCATCAATTTGAACCAGTTAATTCACTTACTAGTATTCTTTCCAAATTATTCTAACAAAGGTGAATATCAATAACATTGTCCGGATGTAGACATATAACTCAAATTTTAGCTTCATCATACAAAAGACTTCAGGAAAGATGAGCAACTGTTTGTTTCCTTTTCTAACTCTAAGAAAGGTAAAATAAATCACGTAAGTTACTCTTTCCAAATGTACATCAGATTGTATCAGTTACTGTTATTCCTCCTGTGGATGACCCTGACTGTTGGAGATTATTGCCACTGCTGTATGGTCATCCTTACATACATTTGCTAAGCATAACAGTTTAAAAAGTTTCAAAGCCCCCATGCTAAAAGATAACACTGCCCAAGCTGCAAAATCCTTTACTAATGCACTCTACGGGCACCTGCAAGAATGCATGGATCGTGCTATCCCAAACAAAACCAAGACTCACTCCTCCAAGAAAAGGAAACCAGTCTGGTGGACCCCTGCCATAAACCAGCTATACAATAGAATGAGGAAACTAGTACAGAAAAGAGTAAAATCCCAAGAAGGGAAGACATCCCTGATCAGTATCAGCAAGAAACTACATTCCCTCATAAAAGCATCCAAGGCTAGCTTCGAAAGAAAAATTGCCATGGACTCCAAAGATAACCACAAGGCATTCTTTAGCTATGTCAAGAATCTAAGTGGCAATTCTTAGATCTGCTCGGAGTTAGTGCAGAATGGCACAAAATACACTGGACCGACTGATATAGCCAACATCCTGGCAGACAGGTTCAGTGCAAACTTCACCCCCCCCCACCACGTCTAAAAGGGCCCATAACTATACCAGAAGAATGTAGTGCCCCTGAAATCACAGACACTCAGGTTAAAACAGCCCTCTCCAAAGCCAAAAACACAGCATCAATGGGACTGGACGGTGTCCCAGTCTGCGTCCTACATGAGCTCAAAGATGAACTAACCCCTCACCTAAACACACTGTTTAAACTCAGCCTCTCCACAGGCTACGTGCCCACAGAGTAGCACACAGCAATGGTTATTCCACTCCACAAAGGTGGAGCCACAACGGACCCTGGGAACTATCGCCCTATAAGCCTGACTAGCTTAGTCTGCAAAGCTATGGAGCACATCATCATGGATCTCATTAACAGAGACATTGGAAACCTCCAAACACTGGACCCTACTCAATTTGGCTTTGTTAAGGGCAGATCATACCTCCTAAACCTGGTGGACTTCTTTGAGACAGTTACCAAGGCTATGGACGAGGGAAAGGTGGTCCACACAGCTTACCTAGACCTCGCAAACGCCTTCAACACTATTCCCCACTCAGGTATTATAGACAAGCTCACCAGCCCGAACATAAACCCCTACATTATGAGATGGGTTGCCAACTGGCTCATGGACAGTACCCACATGGTAAGAGTTGCAGGAGCTAGGTCTGACTCTAAACCAGTTACAAGGGCGTTCCCCAGGACTCAGTTCTAGGACCCCTCCTGTTTGGCATATACTTCTCAGAGGTACAGGCAAGCACAGGAGGACTATGGCTGACCAAGTTCGCAGACGACTACAAACTACGGGCTATAACTGACTCTCCGGCTGACACAGACATCCTCCAAAAGAGTCTCACTGAGACAGATACCTGGTGTCAAAACCATGGCCTCAAGCTAAATGCCACAAAGTGCATAGTCATCCCCTTTGGAAAAAATAAAGTGCCTACAAAATACCACATAGGTGGTAGCCCCCTAAATACGGAAGACGTAATAAGGGATCTGGGGACCCAAGTAGATAGTAACCTCTCCTTTGATAATCACATTGCCAAAGTGGTTAGAAAATCCTTCTATGTGGCCCTCCTAATCACAAAAGGGTTTGCATCCAGATCGAAAGAGGTCATTGGGCCACTCTATGCATCACTCATCAGACCCATCATAGAGTACAATGCCCCATTTGGGATGTACCTTACAAGACACCTGCAACAACTGGAAAGACCACAGAAGTACCTCACTAAGAGGATCACTGGCCTCAAGCAGATGCCCTATGCAGCTCGACTGAAGAAACTCCAGCTGTACTTGGTTGCATACTGCCTACTCAGAGGTGATATCTGCCTGACATACAAGGCCATGTCCAACCCAGAAATGATGGACATGCTCCACCTAAAGAAAACCATATCCCCTCGAGCCACACACTCCAGGGATCTAAGCCTCACCACAACAATAAATAGGACGTCCTGGAGGGATAAATTCCTGTCCCAGAGACTTCCCATGCTCTGGAACAAGATTCCAATTTACATTAGGCAGAGCTCTTCGCTAACCCTCTTCAAGAGAAACCTTGACGAGTGGATGGGAAACAGAAAGTTTACCCCAGGGATCACTTCAATGGCTCTGCTGGACAGAGGCACAGGGAACTAATCTAAGGGGCGGCGAAAGCCAACACATTCCGGCTAGGCTTATAAATGCCTTCGGGCAGATAGCCTAGTACCTACCTATGAACCTAAACACTTTCTAGAGCTGGAGTGTCCTTTGGAGCCACCATTCTAAAGGGCATATTGTTTTAGCTTGTTGAGGTTTCTGTCCACTAGTTTCCAGTGTCCAGACAGAGCCAGAATAAATACGCAAGTTATGTACTTACTAGACTGTTAGATTTATCTGGTCATTTGAACAACCCAGCCACATTTCTTCCTCCAAATTCACCTTTCCAAAGAATTCTGTAGGAAATCTGAAGGCTTGTTATTTTCTTTATGGTTCCTAATGGAATAATGCAATATCTATGTTATGCTTATCCTTGCTGTTAGGAGGTTGTAAGCTAGTTACTCACTTAACTCAGACTGGAGTACTTTTGAGAGGATCAGGGATTTATGAGACAGGGAGGAGCTTGAGTTTGCAGAATTCTTGTTAAGGAAAAAAAAAGGGTGCCGCTGTGACCAGTCCAGTAGTTTCCAGTGTCTAGACAGAGAACAGCTAAATCTAATGCTCAGGTCAATATCCTGTTAAAGAAGTAAACCTTCATCAGCAGATAAATAAGATACACTGGTATGATGAGTCCTATGCCAATGTATCCCTTAACTCTGAAAAAACTTGTAACAAGTCAAGCAGAGTAGCACCCTTACCACCTTCAAGATAAACCTATATAATTGTATAGGTGGCCTCAAAGTCTTCCCCGGTCTTCCCTAGTCTATCTTGTGGTGCCTTCCTTGAGGCTGTAGGGAGCCTTTAAGTATGGGTCATTGGCTTTGCTTTTCCAGACAAGCAAGTTCACTGTAGTCATTGTTATTGGCTTAGCTTGTAATGATCTGAACCCTGATTGCATAGTACTTTCCTATGAATCTATAAATACTTTCCTTTTCTCCATTCCCTGCTTTCCAAAGAATACCTGTTGTGCCTAGCACATGCACGTGTAGAGTTAAACATTATTTTCATTTCCTCTGGAAAGTATTTCAGGCATCCACAGTAGAAATTTTAATAACATCATCATCCTCATTTTAATTTATATGACAGCAGGATGCATTTTTTAAGGGAACTAGTTAAAAAACTCTATTAAAAGTTGAGAAAGAGTCTGTTTCAGAGCATAGGCTTGAAGCTCCAGCTATATCAGTACCTATATTAATCTGGATCTGGTTATTGTACATGTATAACTTCTGATCTGATGCTGTCAATCTTCATTCATCCTTGACCTTTGGGCACTTAGTTCCGATCTTAGGAACCAGCTCGGCTGTTATACAGCTCGTGCCAGCCAAAAATTTTCGAGTAAGACTCTACCCACAATACCCCTCTCCATATTACCTCAGTTCCCTTTTGCTGCTCTTGTCACAAGATGCACCAGCTGTTCCTCTCACAGCTAAGTAAAATGTCTTTATTTTTGCAAGTTTTTCTCATATCCTTTCTACTCTTTATAAATATTTTTATTATATTTAGTGTCTACCCACCCTTTTCCTAAGTGAGTGCTTCTTTTACATACATTACGGTATTCTCTCTACCGTAATTGGTTGCCCCCTTCCTTTTCCTTCTCTACCTCATCAGGTAGCTCTCTCTCTTACCATAGTTGGTATTTTCTTCTCTTTACCAATCCTTGGTATTTCTTACTAGCATAGTTGGTAGTTTTTTCATCCTGTCTTTTTTTGCATGAGTGTTTGTGTGGCAGTGTTCCCACCAACTGACCCCTGTCCTTCAGTTCGTCAACATGGCTGAGAAACCAAAAAGCACTACAGGGTTTAAACAATGCCAGGATTGCGGCCAGAAGCTACTCAATTCAGATGGGCACTCTTCTTGTGTTTATTGTTTAGGTGTAGTTCATTTGGCCCAAGAATGTTCTGTCTGCCAGGCCTTTAGTAACAGGTCCTTGGTTGAGCATAAAAATAAATTAATATTGAAAGGTTTACTTAAGTCTTCTTTTGAAGAAGCCTTGTCCAAGACTGCTCCATCTTCATCTAAATCTGACCGGTGCCATCTTCTCCTTCAACACCAGTGGCAAAAAAACATAAGCCTTCTATCCACTCCACATCTATGGAACTGAAGGCTAAGGTTCTGAGACTGTCAGAACAGGCAACCTCTTCTCTGTGCCGGTCTTGTCAGCAGCGACTTCTTTAGTATCCCAGTTGGTGCCGACCTTACCTACTGAACCACAGCTGACATTGCCCACCCCCTTGGTGTTGAAATCAAAAATTATGTACTTACCCAAGACAAGATATTCCCCTTCCATCGATCCCTTCATGAGGCAGCTTTTCAGTCCTTTTTTGGAAAGGCCAGAATTCCCCTCTGAATTATCTGTCCGTTCCTCCAGGAGTTTCACTGAAGTGGATGTCGTGAAGTTGGTGGATCAGCTCCTTGTGGGTCTTTCTGTTTCCTCCCAGTCCCCTCTCCCTTCTGGAGTTGGGGTGTTTTTTCCCAGGACTCCAACAAATCTTCCTCCCGTAATCTCCACTGATGGCTTAGAGATTTCTACTCAGATCCCTCTGGTTCCAGCTGCTCTGGTACTGACAGCTCATCTGCCTTCATGCCAGGATCTGCCCTGACTTCTTCTGTTCCTTTGGAACAGGTGGACTCCCAGGGTAGTACCTCTGCTGTTGGGTCTGATCAGCCCTGGCTTTTTATTCGGGGTTGTCCTTAACTCTGGAAACTTCGGCAGCTGTGGGCTGTTCCTCAGCTTCTGCTTCGGAGGTGGGTCTCTCTCGGAGCGGGGTGTGATTTCAGTTCCGAAATTGTCTTTCATTGTTCCAGGCTCCCATCCTTCTTTGGGGTGGCCTGCCTTCCAGGTTATGGAGAGGGCCTTGGCCTCTGCAGGCTCTCAGCTGGCAGCTTCTGTGTCGGAGTTATATTCCCAGACTCCTTGCCCAGAGCTGCCACCATCCTCCACACCCAGGCAGCAAGCACCCCACTGAGGAGCTAACCCTAAAGAAGATGTGATGCAAGAGGAAGCGCTTAGATTCCCCAGAAGAATCTCACTAAAGACACAGTCTTCGATGATGAAGAGGGTTCTCCCTGGTCATCTCCAGAAGATATCTCCTTCAGAGACATCCTAGAGATCCTCAAACAGAGGGGTAACTGGCAGCCCAAAGACCCAACCTCTGAGGAATCTGTATACTTGCAAGCTTTTGGTGCTCGCCCATCTAGGGTGAACCTCCCGCTGAAGATCTTATTAAATTGATCGTGCAGCGGGCATGAAAGACTCCTGATTCCATAGAACCAATTCCCTGGAGACCAGACTAAATTTTGTCAGCCCCTGTAGACCACCAGTACTGGGCCAAGGGCTTAGCAGTAGATGCTATGGTGGTGGCATTGGCCACCAGAAAGGAACTCGCCAGTGAGAGTCCCACTATTCTTCCCCCAATTCAGAGTCTAGGACGATGGACAGATTTGGATAGCGGGTGTCTGCTTCATTGACCTGTGCCCTAAGGTCTTTGAATTTTGTGGCACATTTCACTAGGCTCTAGAAGGATCTGATCGAGGAGATGTCTGATACCCTCACAGGAGCTGTGTCTGAGGAGGTAAAGGATAAAGTTGCCTCTCATCTAGTCTATTTCTAGCTTCTCCATTAGGCTCATTGCACATACATCCGAAGGAACTACCAGGGCAGCGGGTTCAGGCGTTGCCATAAGGTGTCACGTCTGGATGCGCTTGTGTGAGTTTGCAAAGCCATTTAAGTCTTCCTTTGTCAATGCTTCCTTTGACGGGATCATCTTTGTTCGGCTCCAAAGTCAGAGAAACTCTGGCTAGGTGTGAGAAGGATGGAAGGACCATATCTGCAGTGGACATATGTTTTTCTGCTCCCCAATGATCCTACTGTAGGAATCTGAAAGTGGAAAGATGTGGTTCAAAAATTCCCAAGGGTTTTTCAGGATGCACATGGCAGTCGCTCCCCTCGGGGCAGAGGAGGGAGCTCTAATGGAAGATGCTGACCCCATGGCAGAGGTGGCCCACAAAATCAGGGTTCCAGAGATTCTTTCTCTGGACAACCCATCCAGCACTCCTGAAAGGAGGCCCAATTGCTTACCTCTGGAAGCAGTTGGGGGGAAGACTTTCATTGCACTCGACAGCCTGGTGACAAATAACTTCAGATACCTGGTTGCCAAAGATTATTACCAGAGGTTACCATATACCCTTTAATCTTTTCCCAAGATCACACACAAAACTCCCTGATGTGCAACCCAATCAGAGAGACCAAGCAGCCTTAGAGATTCAAAAGCTTCTAGAAAAAGTCATCCAAGAAGTCCCATCAGATCAGATAGGATCCGGGTTTTACTCAAGGTTCTTTTTGGTGCCAAAAAAAAGACAGGGGTCTTGACACCAATTTTGGATCTCAGCCTTCTGAACATGTTTGTTCAGCAAACAAAATTCTGGATGGTCATGGTTTAGTCTATATTTCCTTTTCTAGAGGAAAATGATTGGATTTGCTCTATAAACCTTCAAGACTTGTATTACCACATAAAAATGGACAAACGCTCCAGAAGGTTTCTGCACCTTTGGCTAGAAGCCAGTCATTTCCAGTTCAGCGAGCTGCCATTTGGTCTTACCACAGTCCCCAAGGTGTTCACCAAGTGCATGGTGGCAGTTACAGCTCACTTGAGACTGCAGAAATTCCAAATGTTTCCATAACTAGATGATTGGCTCATCACTGCTTCCATCAGGCATCTACTGCTGCAAGCCTCAAACTTCAATCTGCACCTGTTCACTCATCTGGGTATTACAGTGAATCAAGAAATATCCCAACTAACTCCCACTCAGGACCTAGAGTAGCTTCCCTTCCTTTTCACAGACTGCAGAAGATAGAATCCCAAGTACAAGCCATTCTCTCCAGAGTCAAAGTTCCTGCTGTTCTAGTACTCCAAACTTTAGGGTCCATGGCAGTGACCATGAATTTGATACCTCTAGCAAGATTTCACATGAGGCTACTTCAATAGCTCTTGGTTTCCCAATGGTCCATCCTAACACATCCAGTGACATACCCATTTCTAATCACCAGTCACTGCAAGAAGGCCTTATCCTGGTGGATAGAATCCAAGGAAATTCTTTTGGGCCATCCCTTCATTCCCCCTGAACCCAAGACCATTGTGACCACGGACGCCTCCCAGATGGGGTGGGGGGTGGGGGGCATTATCTAGGAAGAACAGTCCAAGGCACTTGGTCCCTGATAGAGGCTAATCTTATTGTTGCAAGCCTTTCAATCTGTTCTCCCTCTAGGAACAATTGTAATTCAGTCAGACAACATGTCGGCAGTTTTGTACATCAACAAACAGGGTGGAGCCAAGTCTTATCCCCTGTGTCGGGAAGAATGTGGCAATGGGCCATATCCTCCAATCGCTTTCTAACAGCAATGCACATTCTGGGGAGCTCCAACGTGATAGCGGACAAACTGAGCAGATGCATTCTCCTGCCTCACGAGTGGTCTCTCAATCCCAGAGTGACGAAGGAGATTTTTCGTCGCCGGGGCCAGCCTTGCTGTGACCTGCTTGTATCACCCATGAACAACAAATTCATCAGCTACTTTGCCCTAATTCTTCCTCGGGGGGGATTCCCCGAGAGACACTCTTCTTCTCAATTGGCCCTCAGGTCTTCTGTATGCACCCCCCCTTCCCTCTCATTCCCCTGTTTTTGAAGAAAGCTCACAGGTTGAGAAACAAAGTGCCCTTTTGGCCCTGACAAGTCTGGTTCCTCTTCCAGTTCCAGACCTGCTGTCTTATCCACAGGGACTGGTGCACCACAACCTTCAGAATCTCAAGTTTACAGCTTGGAGCTCCTCCAATTCCATTAGTTGCCAGGCAGAATAACTTACCATCCCCAGTTCAAAAAATTCTACTGGCTTCCCATAGACCATCCACCAGGAAACTCTACCTTAGCAAATGAAAGGGAAGGTATTTTGGACTTATAAGCCTGTAATAATGCCCTCAATCCCTTCTCAACACCAGTTGAGAAAGTTTTGGAATTCTTTACTACCTTTTTTGATCAAGGAGTTTCTGCTTCCACAATCAAGGTACAATTAGCGGCCATTTCTAACTTCCACAATGGCTTCGAGGACCATTCATTAATTTCCCACTGCTTATGTAAAGTGTTCCTTAAAGGGGTCTTATGATTAAAACCTACTCCGTTTAAAGATCCTATAGCTCAATGGGATCTGACTTTGGTCTTACAGTTTTTGGTGCTTCCCCCATTGAACCAGCAGTGACTTGTCACCTAAAATTTCTGGCATGGAAAACTTTTTCTAATAACAGTTACTTCTGCGAGAAGAGTTTCTGAAATTCAAACATTATGTTCAAAATCCCTATATCTGTTTTTTTCATAAGGATAGAATTTCATTAAGATCCAACCCTTCATTTCTTCCTAATGTGGTCTCAGAATCCAGTATTAAACTATTGATTTGCATATTTTCTTCCCCAATTTTTCCAACAAAGGTGAATATTGCTTACATTTGCTGGATGTTCACAGACAATTATGATTTTACCTCAGCAGGACTAAAGAATCTAGAAAATCGGACCAGTTATTTGTATCCTTTTCTGGTCCATCTCGGACCAGTTATTTGTATCCTTTTCTGGTCCATCTCTGGGAAAATCTGTCTCAAAAGTTACTTTGTCTAAATGTGTTCCCTTCATTTACAATCACAACAATCTCAAGTTACCTGCTCCTGTGAGAGTGCATTCCACAACATCAGTAGCCACATTGGCTGTTGTCCACTCCAAGGCTTCCATGGATGAAATATGCGCAGCCACAACATGGGCTACTCCCCATACCTTTATCACTCATTACAAATTGGATATGGTCTCCAGGGGAAGAGTATCCTTTGGCTCTGTGGTTCTCAGGAGTATCCTTCCATAAGGCCACCCAGGACCTAAAGTAGCTGGGGACTCTGTTCCAAAGGTCAAGGAGGAATGAAGATTGACAACATCAGATAAAGAAGTTATGTACTCACCATAATGTTCCATCTATGTTGTCAATCTTCATTCATCCTTGACACCCCACCCTCCTTCCCCCTCCTGTAGACTTCCTGGAGGATCGGACCCTTGTCCTGGAAACTTGTTAGGTTTGATCTTGGACATGGCTTCTTTCTATTGTTACAAATTCCTCTGTCTTACTATATGGCTGCAAACTTGATCTGAAGTAATATGGAGAGGGGTATTGTGGGTAGAGTCTTAGCTCAAGAGTTTTTGGCTGGCGCGAGCTGTATAACGACCAAGCCAGTTCTGAGGATTGGAACATAGTACCCAAAGATCAAGGATGAATGAAGATTGACAACACAGATGGAGCATTATGGTGAGTACATAACTTCTTTTTTTATCACCTGTACCAAATACTTTTTATTAATAGCTTTAAACAGAATCAACATGTTATTAATAGTAACCTTGTATTATAGAAATGTGTTACTAGTTAATTTTCTGTCTAATTTTGTAATAGAAAATGGCTACGAAAACTGTTGGTACTTAATTATTTACCTCCTTGGGGAACTTCTTGTATTTCTATTTCCATAGCTTCATAGGTTCATAGGTAAGTAGTAGTCTAGCTCCCTTGCATGCCCTTTTAAGCCTAGTTAATTTCCCTTTTGATAGTTCAATTAACCTATCCCATTTGATGTTAGATTGCCATTATCCATCTCATGGTCCATAGTTATATATTACCCCTATTGGAAATAACTAGGATCATACCGTTGATAATTTGACGGGACCCATGCATGGAGTAAAGCATTTAGGAGCTGCCTCTGTCAATTAGTAGTTCAGGGGGCATTGTTGCAGTAAATTTTCTAATGCCCATCCTTAGATCCAAGTTACACTTAAATATGAACAGGGATGAGCTTTGTTTTACTTGGATGGGGAGTCTGTTCCAGAGCAGCTGTATCCTCTGCAAGATATGCCTGTCCCCCCAAACCATTCTTTTGATGTTGCAGAAGAGATTATAAATCCCAAGGGTGAAAATTTCTGATGCCATTTGACTTGCTTATGTGCAGTATGTCCATCAGTATTGGGTCAGAGTTTGCCTTGTATGCCAGATACAGGTCACCTGTTAGCAGTCTGTAGGATACCAAGTATAGTGAAAGGGCTTTGAGTTGGTCCATGCAGGACATATTGTTAAGGCTTTGCATCCTTTTAGTAAGGTATCTCTGGGGGCATTCCAGTTGTTGCATGTGTCTGGACAGATACATGCCAAAGGAAGCATTATACTCTATGATTGGTCTAATCAGGGCTGAGTAAATGGGACAATGACATCTCTAGATCTGGGCACAATCCCTTTGTTTATAAACTGCACAATATAGAAGGACTTTCTTATGACAGTGAACTCATGTTGGTCTAATGTTAGGTCACTGTCCACATAAGTTCCAAATTTTGAATAACAGGATCAACTCTTATTCATATAACTCATATTGTCAATTTGGTAGTTTCCCAGGATAGATGACTTCCCAAAGGATGCAGTAATAATCTTTTGGTATTTAGTTTCAGTTCATAATTTTAGCACCATTTATTTGTTTGGGATAAATGTTCCACCCTTATGTAGAGGAGTGACAGTAGCTGATCTCCATTCCCTTGGTATAAAACCTGTATGGAGGCTGAGGTTGAACTTTGTTGCTGAGGAGGAGTGTTGGCTAACTCATGCTTCATGCTAGTTAAAATATATTCAGAGGTATTGTCAGGACCCATCAATGCAATATTTTCTAGCTTTTGATAGTGATTTTAGTACTCGATCTTTGGTTTGAAGTAAATCTTGTGGGACAGACGGAGGGGGTAAACTTTGGACTGAATTTATCAGCCAGTAGGTTCCCTACATCTTCTGTCTCAATGTAGGTAACATCATAAACAATCAGCTCAGCAGATTGCTGTATTGTGCTTCTGAGATTATGAACATAGCTAAAAAGAGTGTTGTTATTGTCTTTGGCTTGGGTAGTTGTTTTACCCTCAAACTTGGCTTTGGTGGATTTTATTAAGCTCTTGAGTTGTTTATTTCAATGACGAGAACACTATCATTCCGGAAATTACTGTTCTTACTTTTGGTCAAAATTCTCTTCCTTGTATTGTAAAGCTTATTGATATTATGGTTCAACCATGGGGATTTATTTCTGGGGTTTACCCTGTGCTTGTTCCTACAGGGTACAGCTGCATCTATACAGCAATTTACATGCTGGTATAGTGTGGTGGTGTATGTTTCTGCTTATTCAGTGGAGGTAACTGGGTTTTGTGGGGAGTTGAAGCTTGCCAATGTATCACTTAAGAGTAAGCAGTTTATCTTAGAGAAATTTTTAAAGGTACCTTGGGAGGAAGGGTTCTCTGGATTCAATTTAATTTTGAAGCAGACGATTTTAGGATCAAACCTAACAAGTGAAAGAAGATATGCAAGGGATGGTGCAAAATGCTCCCATATTAGTAAGGACAAGTTCCAAAATGTTGTTCTCCCTAGTTTGTAGTCTGACTAATTGTTCCAGGGCTTTTGCATTGACAAAGTCTGGGTATCTCTGTTCTTGCTGATCTAGGTAATATAATTATTACAAAGCAGCAGTAACTTAAAATAATACAGCAATAACAGCTTGGAAATTCTTAGACCCTTAAGTCTGAGTTGACTGGCCTGGAACTGCCTTAATGCAAACACAAGTCCTGAGCTAGCCTGACATACACTCACTACATAAAAAAGAAACTGAGGTTTAATACCAACAGTTAGTCCACTTAGATTGCATCTATGTATTGAAGTTACTAATATAGACTTAAAGACCTTCACTAAAGCATTGACAGACTGTTAAAATTAAGTTAAAAATAGATAAAGAAATTAAAAATCTTTACTCCGCTTTGTTGCTTTATGTAAATGTAACTGTATCCACCATTACTTTGTGGTACTTTTGCCACAGGTGTAACATTTTTAATATTGTCAGCTATGAGAGATGTTGATTCATAAACAGGCAGAAGTATTAAATGTATAACTTTGCTATTTGTGATATAAAAAGCGTCAATGTCGGTATCATTTACTTATGTAATTTACATTTCATTGGAAATCCTAAAGGAACATCTTAATGTTATTGCTAATGAAAATTATGTCAGTACTGTAATTGTTTTAGAGAAAAAAATGTATAATGCTATGAACCTAAATGACATTAATTTGGGTTTAGTACTGAAGTCATTTTATAAGGCGTGTTATCGTTACTATCATTATGTCTTCGCTAACATACTGTTTAGTATTTTGCATTTTAAGATTATTTGTTTAAATGTAATTACTGATGGTTACATGATACATTTTAATTATTGATGTTATAAAATGCCTTTAATATTCTAGAAGGCATTTGCTATTGTGGTACGAAAGATTTGAATTTGTAATTCAATAAAGTTAATCAGAAATGCTACTGAGCTACTTTTCTTCTAAACTTGGATTGTTTTCATGAAAGTTGGATGTTAGGGTAATTATTTCTTTCTGCAGTCTTTAGCAAAAGACATAGAGGAAGCTGAGGAGCAATACTGCCACAACCTGCGTGCCCACCTACAGAATGGAGACAA
Organism: Protopterus annectens; assembly: GCF_019279795.1. Classification (NCBI taxonomy): domain Eukaryota; kingdom Metazoa; phylum Chordata; order Ceratodontiformes; family Protopteridae; genus Protopterus; species Protopterus annectens. The sequence continues at coordinate 1,008,637,170 of NC_056743.1, read as the reverse complement.
GTTAGTGAGCCTGCAGCATGACAGGCTCCAAGCCCTGTGGGAGGAGTATGAGGCAGGCCTGGAAGCACTTAAGGAAGAATTTGACAGTGAGAGGTAGGTCTGTCAGTCTTATGCTGCATGCTACTTTCCAAATTACAATAATTTCTGTAGACAGTCCAACAGTAATCTACAGGCAGGCTGTGGATGGCAATGTAAATAATTGATCTTAGTTATATAAATTTGAGAGTAGAGTAAGATGAGTAGGTTGGCTTTTCTCAACTCTGCATAAGTTTCTTGTGCAGAAACAAAATTTGTAGCTGTGCCGTTGGCCCATGTGTGGTAATTGTAGAATAGTGGAAATATATAAACATGTGTTTCACACAAAACAGCCCTCATTCTGTTAAAAATAAGGTACATTCAGAGCACTAAATGGCAAATAAATGAAAATTGATATGACGAAAGTCAGACCAAACATCCATTAGGATTTATCCTGCATGCAGGCACTCAGAAGTGGATCAAAAAGTAGGCCAACTTGCTATAGGCCTTGAAAGGGTGTGTGCTGCAATTGGAGCCCCACTCAGATGGTCTTATAGACTACAGACTGGGGTTGGACGCTGGTGCCAGATCATTTCTGTACATGTGAGGCTGACATACAAATGACCATGAATATTTTAATTACCGTTTTGAGGCCGCAGTTGATTACTTGATACTCAGTGCACATTCCAAGAAAGAATGTAAAATTTCATTTGAAAAGAAGGTTCTTCAGTTCTTCATTTGCAAAAAAAAAAAATGTGGCTTTTGTTGAATCATGAAGTGACAAAATGTATATATAGTGTAATTTGCCTGCTAATTCTTAGTTCTGTTCATTATTTGTTTATTTTCGTACGGAATGTAAAATACAGTTGTTTCTAGAAAAAGCAATCTTCCTGCATGTGCTTTTTTCAACAATGTTATACTGCTCTTAAGGTAATGAGCCAGGTGTGTTTTTCTTATTATTTAGCTGAAATGTATGCACTTCGGTCTCTCATTATTTGTAATGCATGTATGACAGCAAAGAAACTGACAACAAAATTAAGATTTAATCAGATGTTTTGTAATTTCTTGTTTTACCAGTCACACATTTGCACAATATACAAGTTTGAATGTTAGAGATATAAGTACACATTTCCAAGATTAGTCAGATAAAGGAAATATTTAGATAAATAGATGCAAATAGTGCCAGTTTTGACAAGTAAGACATTATATAAAACATTTTAAGAACAAAAAGCATAAATAACAACAGTGATTGTAAAATATGTATATAGATGCCTTTGCAAACACCAGGTTTACCAGAATTTGAGGCTGATGTAGATAGTCAGTGCTTGGGTCTGTAATCTCCTCAGCTGGGTGGCTTGTTTTTGGAATTATGTAACTGCTTTAAATTATTGTAGCAAAGGCAAGACTCACGGCATTGTTATCACATGTGGCAGATGAAAGAGTTTACTGTATGTAAGAAAGCATGTTATCCAAAATAGTTATAGACTTTGGTGCAAAATATATCAAAGGAAAACATACTCCAACACTTATCAATTTGGAAAGACAGAACAGTTGCCAGATGAAAGTATAATATGTGTTACACAAGACTGAAATCAAGAGTTCACAGCAGATGCTTATAGGACCCAAGTAGAATGACTAGCAAAACACAGAGGGTTACGATTGGTCTGCACTCATAGCCAACTTAATATGTGATTGAGACATGGATACCAAGAAATTCACCTTGAGAGATGTTTGAACACCAGTAAAGCACATAGTGAGTGCTATCACAAAGACAGCAAGGAAGGAGACAAATTGGGGACAGTTTTTAAATACTGCCCTAATTTAAATAAGGTACACAGATTGCTGTCTGTAAACCTATGTGCTTTTTAAATACTGCCCTAATTTAAATAAGGTACACAGATTGCTGTCTGTAAACCTGTGTGCACGTACAAGGAAGTATATTTAGGGACAACAGGTACATCCCTTTCTTTATACCCATCTATCACAGACCTTAGGGGGGGGTGTAAGAAATGTTACACTACTCTGAATGTGTTGTACAGTCGGGTCCTGTGCTCCAGCAATGTTTAACAGTTTTATCTTTTTTACGGTTTTGGAGTGAAATCACAGTGCTCCATGCAGTACAAAGAAACTTATCTATAACTGTGCTTGCAAACCTTCTGCAATCTTCCCTGCACCAATCCTCCTGGCCCTATAGCATGCCTTTGATACAGTGTCATATATATTAAACTGTTACAGACCCTTGAAAATGTCTTTCTTAGTGCTCTTACATGTTTTTTGAGTTCACAGATGTATAAAGTCTTGTTATGCTTGTGGCCCAGGAGATCATTGAGAAACTCAACCACATTAGACAATACTGATGGGAGATTAATAGCATCCTATATTAAACAGACTGTCTTTAAAAGTTGCTAGGAAAGTACTCTTAATAGGTAGGCACTACATATTCCAGAAAGAGGGATACATTGGGTTAGGTGTCTGCCATGACTTCTAGTATGGTTGATATGATAGTATAGGCTTAGGTCTTTAGAATGTATGTTTGCTTTACCATTTGTTCTATTTATGTGAAGGAGTTCAAAGAGCTTTGAGTCATTCATAGTACAGAAGGATAAGCAGAGGTAATCCCTCAAGAGTCTGTATTACACTGAGTAGAGGTATAGGGCTTTTAGTCTGTCAGAGCAGCTAAAGGTACTAAGATCTGATATGGTTTTGGTGAGGAAACGGCAAGATCTGCCAAGCTGGTTTAGGTGCTTAGAAAGGTACACACCAAGAGGTGCATTATATTCAATTGTGGGACTAATAAGAGATGAATAAACTTCTTTGGACTTTGACAAGATACCATAAATGCTAAGTTGTGCAAGGTAGAAGAATTTTCTAACCACAACAGAGATATTATTATCGAAGGAGAATTTATCAGCATACATACCCAAGTCACTGATGACAATGCGGTAAGCAGTAGTGATACTAGAATTAGCAAAGTAAAAACACAGGGCTTGTCCAGGATATAAAGCCAAGACCTCTTACACCCTAACCAAGAATCATACCCCTAGCCCAACAAGCCATACTAACAAATTGAGCCTGCAGGTCCCTTTTCTTTCAACTCCAATACAATAAAAAAAAAACAAAAAAAAAACAGGTCACAGGCAACAAAATGGAACACACAAGTTCATCATATGTCACAGTGAATACTTGAGTACCTCAAGGCTCTGTACTTGACCCACTTCATTTTACTGTCTACATGAATGATATGACCACAAGTCCGGACCTGCAAATTTATTCTGTATGTAGATAACTCAGATGTCTTCATTTCTGGAAGCTTGCTTGAATCTATCTTCTCCAAACTTTTAAGTACCTTTTCACTCCTTCCAGTCATTGTTAAGCATCAAGGGCCGTCATCTGAATGCCTTCAAAATTACATCTCTGATCTTTTCCCCTAAGCCATCTCCATCATCTCATGTTAACAACCATATGTTGCCAGCACCAGGTACTATCATATTTCCTGATAAACGTTCACAGGTAATCATTGTACTTGGTTCAACACCACCAGATGAAATAGGCAAAACATGTTGGTATCATTCTCAATAGCCAGCTCAAGTCTGAACTTCATAGAAAGAATGCACTAATAAAAAGCAATCTCACATTATGCAAACTGTATAGGACACAATCATTCCTCACAAATAAGGCTAGGCGTGCACAATAAGATCACATCTACCTTCTGTCTCTGATGTACACTATTCTTGTCTACTAAATGACCAGGCCTCCCAACAGCAGCATAAACTGGACCTAATTGTATAACAGTATAGTCAGACATGACAGGGACAAAACAGACAAACTCATCATTGTCTTTCTTTCTGTGATTTTTGCTTGAATTCAGTCATTACCTTGCCGTCATTTAATTTTCCTTAGTTCACAAATTCCTCTACAGATCTAATTATCCTTCCTTATTTGGCACAGACACCTGCCGATACCCCTCAGAATTTTAGAGAATCAGTGTGGCATCTCATTAATGTTATTATATTTGCCAACAAACAAGGTGGCTCAGACTTTCTAGTTTGCATTGGCAAACTATGGAACAAGTACGTTCCCTCCAAAATTAAGTTCCTGCAACAGAAATTCAATTGAAATAACTGCTAACTGACCTATACCAAAGCAAATGCATATCCAGCTGTAGCACATCACATAGTAATTCCTCAATCTGATCCACCCTCATCTACTGTCTCTCTGACATAATGTTCATATCTTTTCCGTTATACAACTTACTCATTTAGCTTTTTGCATAATACCATGTGACATTTTCATATGATTACTGATTATGTTGCAGTTATGCCATGCTTTCCTGTGTGTATGTTTATGCATTGCACTGCTCTCTGTTGTTCAGTGACTTAGCATTGATCTTTGTATGTACAGTCATGCCATGCCTCCTAGAAGTATATTGCCTTTGTCAACATATGATGCGTCTTCCTGTTATATTAAGTGTCTGTCAGTGTTCTATACGTTATACTACTATATCATTTTTGATGATAACTCCCTGGGAGGCCACCAAAAACAGGACTTCCTAGCTGGGCATTGTTAGTCAGCAACTGTAAATCAATAAAAATCCATAACACAAATTTTCTCACCAAAATATAATTGTTTTAGTGTAATAGCTCTCCAGTGCTTAGTTACACCCATCTGTACCTAGCACAAAAGACTACATTCTACTAGCAGTACACAGATCAGTCTTATTACGGATCATCAGTATGGCTTAATGCAGGGGCTATCTATGCCCTGAATCATTCAGATTAAAGATGCGTTCTACTTCTTTATCTTAGAGGTAGGTGCCAGATAAAAATTAAAAAAAAAGATTTCCCGAGCAGTTGTATATAGACGATAACCAAAGAGGTGCTTGCAAATCATGAAAAAACATATGTACAAATATATTTGCAAACCTCCAAAAACCAAAACATTGTGAGAGATGGTGCAAATTACAATGAAACAAGCAAAGAACCACAAAGCAGTGCGAAATGACAGGAACCGAATAACTTTTGAGTTAAATGCCTTAATGAAAAAAAAAAAAAAATCAGTCAAACTTCCAAACAAATGCTTTTTAAGCACTTTCGTCCCACACGGGGGACTTTATCAGAATGGAACATTCAACCACATCACTTCCTTTTATAACCTCTTCTTTCATAAAAATGTTAAAAGTCAGCTTCTTTCTGTTGACAGAAAATATTATCTTAAAAAAACAAACCAGAAGCTTCACTTCGTGCATCACAATGTGTTTTAATAAATTATTAAAAATACGTCATTAAAATTTTGTCATCCTTCTCAAGAATGTTACAAAATCAGTGTTTAAAAATCATTCCTACTGTACTATTTGTTACATTATAAAATGCCACTCTTCCTATTTTCAATATGAGCACCTATTAAAATTCTAATAAATAATTTGTTAAAAGATTCTTGTTTATAATTTAGCTACTCTTAATTTAAGTACTGGTTGCAATGACATGTTCTCACTGAAACAAGCAAAGTGTTCCAGCATATTGAAGCCTGCGGTCAGTACATCTGACTTCAGTATTGCAGTAGCTCTGCCACAAGGCTATCTATATTCCTAAAAGTTTACTGAGAATTTTGTCATTGTTTAATAGCCTGCGGTCAGTACATCTGATCTCAGTATTGCAAGAGCTCTGCCACAAAGTCCTACACCTACAAGTTTACTAAGAATTTTGTCATTGTTTAATGCTAGCACACTTATCATGAAGAACCTTGCTGCGTATAACTTTAATCAGTTAAATACATGCCTGCTCTGTAATTGAAAGTCTCTGTGAAACAGTCCATGTACTCTAAGAACCTCTTACTAAGTTGGTCACCATCCCCTTGTACTTGACCAGTAGACTATACTGCATATGTCAGTTACTTACTTCCTAAAAATCCTCCTCTTAGACGATACTGTAATTGAACTCAATAACTTCTCTAAATATCCTAAATAGGCTTGCACCTCCTAGAAGGAAGAATCTGAAAACAAATAATGCAATTTGGTTATCCAAAAAGAGTAGAATGCTAATGCAGGGTAGAGAAAAAGCATGGAAAGAATGGCAAAAATATAAAACACCCCGATTTCTTGAAACTTCAGAATGCTTTGCAATTGTACTAACAAGCAAATAAAGGAAGACATTTTTTTTTCAGAATAATATTAAACACAACCCTAAAAATGTTGTACATCCATTAAAGAAATTTTACATCCTGGCCAAAAATTCAACCCAAACCCCTCTCCCGATAACTCACAACTTGCAACTGGAATACAGTTCAACTCTTATTTATAGCTGGTATAGTATTTCTAACCAAGGATTCCTTAACATCTAATTCCAACCCTGTCCAGCAGTCACATGTCACCACATCCACTTTCACCTTCTAACCTCTGTCTGCATTCTGTATAAAACTACGCTTAAACAAGCATGAACCATGCTGTTCATCAGCTGACAACCTTCCAAATGAGTACATAAAAATAGCAGCCAGTAGCATTGCCTATCCTGTCTCAATCCTTATAAATAGGTCAATCCAGGAATCCCACATTCTGTCTCTTGGGAAAAAGTCATTATCAATATCCCTCTGCACAAAGGAGGAAATTCGGAAGATATTAATGACTTTAGACCTATACCAATCTTACCACCCCTCACCAAAATAGCTGAAAACTGTATTCAGAAGCAATTGGTAAACTATGTCCTGCAGGAAGAATTCCTATCGACCTAGCTTCTTTCCTTTCCATAGCACTAGTACTGCCCTTCTAACCTATATAGTTACTGTCAGTAAAGCTACAGATAATGACAAACCAGTCTCTTCCTTATTTCTGGACTTGTCTAAAGCCTTCAACATAGTTTTTCACAGCAAAAAAGCTACATGTCCAATAGGTATCAGTCAGTAAAATGGCACTCTGTGCTCTCTCCTGACTTTCCAGTCACCACCAGTGTACCACAAGGCTCTATTCTTGGTCCCCATCCTCTTTAACATTTTCACCAACACCCTCTGTAGTTACACTGACAATGTGGTACATCTGCAAAAAATTACTCGGGAAGCTTTAACAGCTACTGAAACATGGCTTTGTAACTCACAACTCATGCTCAACCCCAAAAAGATCAAACTACTACTTTTTTTTCTCCAAATCTCTGTCTCATGAAAAAAAAATTTAAAGTCCTCTCTCTTGATAATATAACCAGTGAAGTCACGTCTCATAGCAAACTATTAGGGGTGATAGTGAATGATAATCTTACATTCGACCTGCATATACAAAATTGCTTAAGAAAAAATTCATCAAAAACTAGGGATGCTTTACAGAGCCAAAAACTTTTCTCACAGATGTAACTAAAACTACACTTGCCACTAATATCTCCTCCCCACTCTTCTTTATGGCGGTCCTATCCTTGCAAGCCTCCAGGTTTCACTAAAATTAAAACTTGAATAATGTTGTAATAAAGTTGCTAAATTTGCAGCACATACCCCTTTCAGAACCCACTTATAGCACTGAAAAGTCTAAAGTAGTTAGAACTAACTAACATAAACACAACGTCTTACCACCTATAAAATTATCCAGTATCCATTTGAATGTCCAGCACTAAAACAACTTTCTACACAACTATGTTCACAGTTGTTCATTACGATCCAGTGACCAAAACCTCCTGTCTGTCTACAAACCTAGCATATCTGCTGGGCATTGTCTGTAGTCGTACAACGTTGCTAAGGCTTGGAAGTAATTACCTGTATCCGTCAGGTCTATATTCTCGCTCCTATCTTTCAAAACCACTCTGAAAGACTTCCTAGCTGAAATCTGGGTCTGTTCTTGCTCAAAGCCTGGATAAACTATATCCCAAAATGTGAGCAAGAACCTTTTCATTCTTTATACCTCCTTACTCTCCCTTATTCACTTACTTCCTTACTGCTGTCTGATTCTTTTCCCTGACTTTCTTTCTAAATATACCATAAGCCTGTTTTTCCCGTGCTTCGTATTGCAATTCCTATTTGTATTAGATTAACTTACCTTGAATTTCTCTACAAACTGTCTAAAATTCTCTAAATATGAAATGATTGTCATATACTTTGTATTGATTCTTAACCAATGCTTTTATATTATGTCTAATTTGTTATAGTTATTTAAACTGCAGATGTTTTGTTTTATTTCTGAAGATTGTAAAATTATTGTTCTTAAAATGTTTTGTAATAATTTGGAACTTTTCTCCTTGGGTCTCCACTGAACATGGGCTTCTATCCAGTCAGACTTTCCCAATAATCAAACGTCAATAAATAAATAAATAAGAAATCTTCTGCAAAAATTAAATCCCAGCTCACCATCAGCTGATAACCTCCCAGCAGAATACCTTATAATTGCAACTGGTGCTACAACCTACCCCATCTTTAGTCTTATAAACATGTCAATACAAAAATCCTGTGTTCCGTCCCTTTGGAAAAAGTCGTATGTTATTCCACTCTACAAATTATCAGACTTTTGACAAAATAGCTATATTGTCTCCACTATCTAAAATTCTGGAGAAAAAATTATTCACAAGCAGCTACTCCACCACCTCCTCTATGAACAACTCCTTACTTCAGCACAATGTGGCTTTTGCCGTGGCCACAGCACAATCTCTGTCCTACTAACCTTTAAAAACACAATAAACCAAAACAGGGACTGTGGCAAACTTGTTTCCTCTTTATTCCTTCACTTGTCAAAAGCATTTGACACTGTCTCACATATCCCTTCTGCAAAAAATGTCTTCTGTAGGCTCATCCCAGACTACTCACTAATGATTCAGTAGCTACTTATCCAACAGACATTATTGTGTAAAATAGTATAACTCTCTTTTACAATTTCTGTCATTTACTGTTAGATATTCAAAGGCTCTGTCCTTGGTCTCCTCATCAATGTTTTCTTTAACAATTTGTATACCTCCTCACAGCAAGCTACTTAACCCAATGATTGGATGATTCACCCCTTATTTAATTCTCACACAGCCTATTCTGTCCTCAACAAATCACAAGAGAAGATTTTACCTTCGTCCAAAACTGGTTCTGCAATGCCCAATTACTGTTATACTACAAAAATCCAAGTTACTTTTATTCCTTAAATTCCTCACAAGAGACAGAAACAACTTTAAGGTTACCCCTTTGATAATACAGTAATTGAAGTAGTTTTGTACTGTAAACTATTAGGGATGTTAATAGATGACAACCTTAAATCTGATCTGCACATTCAACACACAATTAAAAAAGTCAGTAGAAACTAGGAATGTTATACTGAGTAAAACATTTTCTTACTAGCACCACAAAAACAACCCTGGCTGATGTCTACTTCTCACCATCATGAGCTGTTGAAGACTGTGTGCGTGTGTGTGTGTGTGGGGGGGGGGGGGGGCAGGCAAAGGGTGAGAGGGGCACTTAGTGATCTAAAAAGGGCAATTTTTTATAACTATTTGCTACCATAACATAGGTTCACATGGAGGACATTTTAAGCTTATCCAATTCCCTTTTGGTGCTTGAATTAACATTTTCTGATTGGTCTTACCTATCCCATGGCTGATAATTGTATATTAGCCCTAGTGAGAATAACTGTGATCATACCATAGAGAATTTGAGGGGACCCATGTAAGGGATGCAGCATTTAGGAACTGCCTCTATCCATTAGTGGCATGAGGGGCAAATCCTGGAGTACATTTTCTATTACCCATCCTTGGATCCAAGTTGCATTTGAATATGGGTGGATGAGCTTTCTTTTATTTTTATGGATAGTCTGTTCCCGAACAGTGGTAGCCTCTGATATATATCCATCTCTCCACAACATTCAGTTTAGATACCTGGACTGAGTATTTCTGATGCCTTTTGACTTGCTGATGTTCAGTAGGTCCATCTGTATTAGGTTGTAGGATGCCTTGTATGCCAGACACGTTACCTATAAGCACTCTGTAGGATACTGAGTATAGTAATAAATCTTTGAGGTGGTCTATGCAAGACCTATTGTTTAGGACTTATATCCTTTTAGTAAGGTATCTCTGAAGGTATTCCAGTTGTTGCATGGGGCTGGACAGACACATGCCAAAGTGGGCATTATACAAAATGATTGCCCTAATGACAGCTTTGTAAAGGGTGACAACAACATCTCCAGATCTAGTCACAATCAATTTATTTATAAGCTGTGCAATATAGAAAGACTTTCTTATGACTCTGGGCACATGTTGGTCGAACGTTAGGTCACTGTACACACAAGTTCCCAAATGCCAAACAATTGGGTCAGCTCTGAGAGGGCATTGTCATGATTTTGACACCAGTTATTATTTGGGACAAACCTTCCTGCATGATGGTTAAGTCATTTGGGGATTCAATAACCGCTTCTAGCTTGCAGTCATCTCAAACTTAGCTAGCCAAAGCCTTTTGATATTTGATATTACTTTTGAGATGTCTATGCCAAACAGAAAAAGTCTCGACACTGAACCCAGGGGGACTCCATTGGTGACTGGTCTCTTCCCCTATTTTGATCTCCTGCATCCTGTGAGCAAGTTGGCAATCCAGCTATTGATGTAAGTGTTTGCTCCTACATTATTCATCTTTTGTACTACACCTGAGTAGGATTGTGATAAAAGGCTTGGCCAGGTCAAGGCAATGTGGTGTGAACTGCTTTACCTTCATCCACTGCTTTGGTAACAAGAGTAAAGCTTAAAAGTTTCCCATGGTTTTAAGCCTTTCACACTTTCCTCTGGGCTGTTTTCAAACACATTTTTAGGGCCATACATACATGTATGCATTCTTTGATTTACCTGATATTAAATTATATTCCTTGTATAATACAGCACCGGTTGTTAGAATGTGTTTTACATTTGTAGTTTTGAACAGTCTTTTAGTAAGCAATGAAACAAAATGTATGAACCATTAATGACAAAACTACCCATTTCAGAAAATTTCAACCATAAAAGGCCACTCAGACATCTGTCATTACAATCCACCAATATCAGAAAATATGCAAAATCTCTGCAGAAGTAAGTCATCTAAATAATTCCACATTAAAGGGATCTCTAACTAATGAAGAGGTTGCTGCTAGGAAACAACTTTATATTTCATATTTTCATCTGCAAATAGTGTCTGTTGCCCTTGAAGAATAAATTGCCTATGTTACAATAAAAAAGGATAAGCTAGTAATATTGCAATAGGGAATGGATGGCAAACTGATAACAGGCTCATAGTTACTAGGTAACTCCTCCAGAGAAGGACATTCACAGGACTGCAGCATGCACTCCCTTAAAAGTACAACACAGTACAGTATCAGTGATCCATCTGCAGACTGTGGGAGTAGAATCCACAGCCTTCTGCATCAAAAGTAAGGTTACTACCTGTTGTGCCACTAACAATGCAAACAAACATGGAATAAGCAGCACTAAACTTCTCTTCCCCTGAAGTTCTCAGCTCCTTGTAAATGTTTTTATTTATTTAAGATTTGTTTACCAGTAAAGTCTGACTAGGAATGAGGCCAATTTTCAGCAGATGCCCAGGGAGAAATGCTCCAGACATGTCTTTGTAACGTGGGAGTAAACTATAGCACCCAGGGGAAACCCACACAAACACAGGGAGGACATACAAACTCCACACAGAAGGCAGCCCAGCTGAGAATCAAACCAGAGAACCTCTTGCTCTGAGGCAACAACACTGCCACTGCACCACTGAACCATCCACTTGACACAACTAAATCTCTCAATTTCACAACAGAAGAAATCTGGAAAAAGCAAACATTTATTCATTTTTTTTTGGGGGGGGGGGCAAAAGCCCAAAAGCCCAGGGACACTTTTTGAATATTACTTGTATAATCTTAGAAAGTTGCTAAAATAGTGTTTACCATATGTTTCCTAAAAGATAGGAAGACTGAAACTTTAAGGGCTATCATTATTTAATGAATTATGTTCTCACTGATTTGCCAGAAAACCACAAATTTTAAGAGGAACAGACCAAAAGTATGACCCAAATATTCTGTGAAAATCTAGACATTTGAGAACTGACTCAACTCTGTGAATCAGAAGTGATGGTATGGGTAGAGAATGTAGGCACTTGTACCTAAGGTACAGGGTTTGAGCCTGGGTAATTCTAACCACCAGGTAGAAGTAACTGGGGCATTGACACACACACACACACACACACACACACACACACACACACACACACACACACACACACACACACACACACACTCACTCACTCACTCACTCACTCACTCACTCACTCACTCACTCACTCACACACTCACACACTCACACACTCACACACTCACTCACTCACTCACTCACTCACTCACTCACTCACTCACTCACTCACTCACTCACTCACACACACACACACACTCACACGCTACCTTCCAGGCAGCTGAACAGAGCACATAAAACAGTACCTTCCTTCCAGGTTTGACCCTAGCAGCTGTGTGTAAAAGTATACTTTTTCCGCGTACTTTCGTTTTCAAAATTACATTAGCGTGCAAAACACTAATGAGTCCTCCATGAGATCTTCCTCCCTCTGCAGCTGTAAAAGTGGTGGGGGGGTGCTCCCTCCCTCTCGCTCTATGGTTACTGTGCCTATGCTCACCATCGCTCTTACATGGGGCACAACAAGTCTTCATTAATTTTCAGGATACAATAAGAACTAAATATGAACACTAAGAACTAAATTTGAAACCCCTTGCCCACCTTTCTAATGTGTGCTAACCTTATCCCTAACACAAAGCATGCCTCTTTCCATAACTCTAGCCCTGCACCTTACCTTAGAAAAACTCTTTTCGTAGTATTACTATTATACAAGACAAGTTCTGACATTGAAACATGCACCAAAAAACATGCACAACGCTAACGTTATCACTGTACTTAACCCTTAGTGTAACCCTTACCCAGCAACTTGCACAAACACATATCCCGCCCTAATACCAACCGACTTACATCCGCAACATTCTGAACTGTCAACAATATGAAGTGTCAGCATTCTGATAGTGCCCTTCTTTGTGTCAATATTTTAAACTGTCAACATTCTGAATGGCAACCTCTCACATAAACTCCACTGCTTGTGACTTATGACATAATATTTAAACTTTCAAAATGCACAGCACCAAACTAGGCATGTCCAAGGGTCAGCTTCCAGTGATTTCTCTTGTCCACCTGGTGAATCTGGGCATACTGGGGCAATGCAGCAATTGCCTCATGTACACAGACAACCCTCTCCTCCTACCACCCAACACAACAACCTGTGAGAGATGCACTTACATAGCCAAACTGGAAGCAAAGCTCTCTCCACCCAAGATTGTGCTAGACAGTCAAGAGGAGAAGGTTAAAACCCACACTACACCTCAAGCAACACATAGCCCTTCTAAACCCACACCACCAACACCCACACATAGCAACATTAAATCCACATATGCGGAGGCCCTTAACTGTAACTTGCCCAAGCAACAAGGACCTCCGAAGTTGAAACGCAAACAAACACCAGTCACAACCAAAGTGTCACATAGCTCACAATACCAGCGTGCCCCTAAGGCAAGACAACGTACTAATACTTTAGTCATAGGTGACTCTATAGTCAGGTACACTGATGTCCCACTCACCAGGCTGAACAAGGAGAAAATTACAGTCAGCTGCCTGTCGGGTGCCAGGATCCGCCACATAATGCATGCACTCAAGTCACTCCACAACAAGTACAAATATGACTCTGTCATTGTCCATGTTGGAGTGAATGACTTGAGACGTACCTCCCTGAGCTACATGAAAAGAGACATGGACAAGCTCTCGGATCATAATGCCCAGGCAGGTATGACCCTAGCCCTGAGTAGCATCCTGCCTTCGCCCAGAATGATACCACAATATAAGGACAAAATGATTGACTTCAACAATTGGCTAAGCTTCTGGTGTCATTCAAAGGGGATCCAGTATCTGTCAGCTGGGACGACATGATCGAAAGACCATGATGCTTTGCCAGATATGGTCTGCACCTGTCACCCCTGGGATTCAGGTTACTGGCTAAGGCTTTTGCCACCCCTATAGTGCCTTTTTTAGGCAAAGTTCAGAAGACAAAACCACCACCGTAACAGATACAAGCATACAAATTCTGAAAGCAATGCTACTCAATGCTAGAAGTCTAAACCTCAAAATACACTCTCCCGAGGCACTCCTAAAAATGGAGAACATCTATATCTGTGCAGTAATGGAGACCTGGTTCAAGGCTCCAGAGAGCACCCCTGCAGTACCAGGCTACAACTCTTACTACACTTTTCGGCCACCAAACCAGGACCGAAGCACAAAAGGTGGAAGAATGTCCATATTCACCAAGGATATTCACACCACTTGGCTAGTTGCCCAACACAATGCATATGAAATTCTCCAGGTGCAACTAACAACTAGGTAAGACTGCAATCCAAATTGTAGCTTGCTACAGATCCCCCACCATGCCTCAAGATTCTCACTACACCTTTCTAAACATACTGGAAAATATTAAGATACAACCAGACACACTAATACTGGGTGATTTCAACTACCCTGTCGTTAACCAGGAAAACTACTCCTATACCAACACCTTTGCCCAACGGTTCTTGAAATTCATACATTCCAATGCCCTGGATCAACTAATCCATAGTCCCACCAGGGGCTCCAATATCCTAGACCTGGTCATTACCAACATGGGAAATCGATGTTCCACACCTATGGTCACCCCCTCATTGGTCAGGTCTGACCATAATCTAATCACCCTTAACATCCACATCCCACTCCCACCCCCCAGTAAGGAAACCTCCATAAAAATCTTCTCCAAAGCCAACTTCATGCTACTCAAGTCAGAAGTGACAAACTTCATGACACCCATGCAAACAGGAAATGAAAGTTCGACTGCTGAATCCTACACTAAGGCACTGTACGAGCACATCCATTCATGCATGAATCATGCCATCCCAGATAGAACCAAGATGCTCTCCTCCAAAAAAAGGAAGCCAGTCTGGTGGTCCCCTGTCATAAACAAACTTTACAACAAAAGGAAGAAACTGTTGCAGAAAAGAGGAAAATCCCAGGATGCAAAAAACTCCCTTACCAGCCTCAGTAAGAAGCTGAGATTCCTCATAAAATCCTCCAAAGCTAGTTATGAAAATAAAACTGCCAAAGATTCCAAAGACAACCACAAGGAATTCTATAACTATGTCAAGAATCTAAATGGCAATGCTCAGATCTGCTCTGAGCTACAACAGAATGGCATTAAATATACTGATCCCAAGGATATTGCCAATATCCTGGCAGATCAATTCAGTGCCGTCACCCCCCTCTCACCCCCTAAACAGCCCATCTCAATACCGGAAGATTGCCAAATTCTGGTAATAATGGCCACACAGGTAAATAACACACTCTCCAAAGCTAAGAATACAGCATCCATGGGACCAGATGACATCCCGGGCTGTGTACTACATGAACTACATAATGAACTGGCACCTCACCTAAGTGTCATGTTTAATCGTAGCCTCCCCTCAGGCATCGTGCTCACTGAGTGGTGCACAGCTACAGTTATCCCACTCCACAAGGAGGGATCCACCTTGGATCCCGGGAACTACCGCCCCATCAGTCTGACGAGCCTGATCCGCAAGGCCATGGAACGTATTATCATGGAACTTATAAACAAAGACATTGGCACCCTTCAAACACTGGACCCTACCCAGTTTGGGTTCATGATGGACTGATCTTGTCTCCTGAACCTGATTGACTTCTTCGAATCAGTCTCCAGAGCAGTGGACGAGGGTAAGGCGGTCCACACAGCCTATCTGGACCTCGCCAAGGCCTTTGGTACCATCCCCCACTCTGGAATCACAGACAGACTTGTTAATCTGGACATTAATCCCTACGTCACTCGATGGGTTGCCAACTGGCTTGCTGACAGAACCCACACTGTAAAAGTAGCCGACTCCAAATCCAGCTCCAGACAAGTGACAAGTGGAGTACCTCAGGGTTCAGTCCTGGGACCTCTCTTGTTTGGCATCTACTTCTCTGAAGTACAGGCCAACACTAAGGGACTCTGGCTAACAAAGTTTGCAGATGACTGCAAACTGGGAGCCATTATTGAATCCCTAAATGATGTGGATACTCTACAAAAGGGCCTTACAGAAACAGATGCTTGGTGCCAGAGCCATGGGCTCAAGCTCAATGCCAAGAAATGTATAGTTATTCCCTTTGGGAAAAAACATGTACCCATGAATTACCACATAGGTGTCAGTACACTAAACACCGAAAGTGTGATAAGAGACTTAGGGACACAGGTGGACAGTGGTCTCATCTTCGATAACCACATCGCCACAACAGTCAGGAAATCCTTCTGTGTGGAACACCTCATCACTAAGGGCTTTTCATCCAGAAAAAAGGAGGTCATTGTCCCACTGTGCTCATCCCTCAATAGACCCATTATAGAATACAATGCCCCGGTTGGTATGTACCTCTCAAGTCATCTGCAACAACTGGAAAGGCCGCAAAAATACCTCACTAAAAGAATTACAGGCCTAAAGCAGATGCCCTATGCTGACCGCCTTAAAAAACTCCAGCTATACTCTGTTGCATATCGTCTACTCAGAGGTGATCTCTGCTTAACATACAAGGTCATGTCAAACCCAGAGCTGTTGGACATGCTCCACTTAAAGACATCTCAATCCCTTAGAGCCACATGCTCCAGGGATCTAAACCATGTCATCACAATAAACAAAACATGCTGGAGGGATAGGTTCCTGACCCAGAGACTCCCCAGACTCTGGAATAGACTGCCCATACATGTCAAGCAGAGCGCCTCTTTGGCCCTCCTCAAAAGGAACCTTGACGATTGGATGGGAGAAAGGAAATTCACCCAGTGGATCACGTCAGTCGCCCTGCTAGACAGGGGTCCAGGGAAGTAAATAGTGTGGGAAGAAATAGCCAGGGAACTGTTATGGCTAGGCTTGTATAGGTCCTAGGGCCAATAGCCTAGTACCAACCTATGAACATTCTCCACAGCTACTATCCTAACAAACCACTACACTGATATGATAAAAACCTCTCTCTACCTACAAACCTGAGAGATCTGCAGGAAATGCCCAGTAGTCTAGTTGCTTTGCCAGATCCTGGAGTTCCATACCACATACCCAGAGGTCCATATCTAACCTACACACTTTTAAATTTGCACTAAAAGAATTTCTAGCTGAATCCAGGCTTTGTTCATACTGTATGCTTGGCAAAATACTTTCTATACTTTTTTTCTAGCTAACTCCATAAACAAACACTGAGCCACTTAACATGATGGAAAAGACTTTCTTGTATTCCTTTTTGTACATATTGTAAATATTTAACCCATTTTATATTACTCACTTCCACTAGAGCTTATAATATATAAACATTATTAACCTCCAGTCATACCAACTATTCCTGGATTTATTTAATTTAAGCTGTCTATTGTTTTCTTATTATTTCCTTGTCTGCATTATTCAATCAGTTTTCTCTGTTGCATCTTATATAACTTTTTGTCCACATACCATAGTCTTCTGTTTTCTCCAACACTAATTTACCTGTATTTTCCTTTCCCCTTTTTCCCACAGCTTCAGCCAGTATATTCAGTGTATGTCCTGCTACTCTAATGTGCTTTTTATTTTCTTTATTTTCTTTCCTTTCGTGACCATGTTATTCTGTTTGTACATTGTTGCCAGTAAATCATTGTTTTTAATTTCCCAAAACAACCACAGTAATTTGATTGCATTACTTATTTATCTTACATGTTACTTCTGTGACATCTAAACAAAACAAATGGACCCAACATTTCCATCCTTCAGATGCCTGCCTTGGGCTTTGTACTAATGAAACTACGCTGGTGGAAATAATAAATACAAGCAATTACATATCCTCCTTTTTCTCCTCAACCTCCATCTGTATCTATCTCAGAATTTCCTTGGGGTGCATTTCCAGTGAGGGTGAAGGTGCAAGGCCTGTGGGATTCTGTAGACAGACCAAAGCAGTGTATTTCGAAGTAGGTGTGAACTGTGATCCATGCCTTTCAGTCCCTTTATGGTCCCTGGACTTCTCCTGATGATTTTAGACAACACCACAGTGATGTCTGATAAAAACAAGCTAGGGGATACAAAATCATACTCTTCATACAGGGTGGCTATGATCACTTGAGAGTTAGCTCTTTCTTTTAGTTGCACTCCTGAGTAGTATGTCGTTCTTTTTTTAAGATATTAAACTAAGGCCCCATCTGTCTTTGTTAATGGTAGGTACTATGAGATATTTTATATCCACCTGAGCTATCAAAAAGAGTAGGGTGAAGTTCCCCAGTGCTCTGGCCAAATTTCCCCTAGTAGTATAAATACCACCAGGGGTCTCCCATGAAAAGACATTTCTAGCTTAGTGGGACTAATCTAGTCACCAAAGGATTTTAAATTAAAAGTTATAAATTAAATCCATATTTCTACCTTCATTTCAAAAGTTGAGAAGAAAATAGTATGCATGCTAACACTTTTAAGTAGTGTTCATGGTAACTGGGGAAACATTTCTGCAGTTTGTTCTAAGTAGTGGGGATATTTGTAGCATTTCCATATTCAGGCTTGTATTTGGGCCTAGTGTTTGTGGAGGCTGTGTGTCTGAGCACATATTCAGGGACATCTTGGTTTAGCTAAAGCCATCAGGCATTTCATTGAGAGAGAATTGTTTCCGGTCATTGGCTGACTGAGGTCACCTGGACTACAGCTTAGACTAAGCACCTCATTGGTTCTTTTGAGATTTCTTTCTTAAAACCTGTCTCAGGTTTCAACTTTCTGTTACCTAAGAAATTAATTTGAGTGTTCTGCCATTTCACACTGAACTGATCGAAGGAAGGACATTGAGGAAACTCGGAGCTATAATATATAACATTAAGTATCCTGTTTTTTGTTTATTTTGTTCTTTATTTCTTTGTTATTTATAGCACTTTGTGTACTGTGTATTTTTCTAGCTAGTTTCACTGTGTGTGAGGTATTAACTGGAAATTGTCCACTTTTATTAAGCATCTGTTGGGTTGTTTCTGAAAACTTGTTGCAGTTAAACTCTTTTTCTAGAGGCTCCTTTAGCTGTTTAAAACTTTCATTTAAAGGCTCACTGCTGCCTTTCAGCTGTGAGAAACATTTCTGCAGTTTGTTCTAAGTAGTGGGGATATTTGTAGCATTTCCATATTCAGGCTTGTATTTGGGCCTAGTGTTTGTGGAGGCTGTGTGTCTGAGCACATATTCAGGGACATCTTGGTTTAGCTAAAGCCATCAGGCATTTCAGTGAGAGAGAATTGTTTGAGGTCATTGGCTGACTGAGGTCACCTGGACTACAGCTTAGACTAAGCACCTCATTGGTTCTTTTGAGATTTCTTTCTTAAAAACTGTCTCAGGTTTCAACTTTCTGTTACCTAAGAAATTCAGTTGTGAGTGTTCTGCCATTTCACGCTGAACTGATCGAAGGAAGGACATTGAGGAAACCCGGAGCTATAATATATAGCATTAAGTATCCTGTTTTTTGTTTATTTTGTTCTTTATTTCTTTGTTATTTATAGCACTTTGTGTACTGTGTATTTTTCTAGCTAATTTCACTGGGTGTGAGGTATTAACTGGAAATTGTCCACTTTTATTAAGCATCTGTTGGGTTGTTTCTGAAAACTTGTTGCAGTTAAACTCTTTTTTTCTAGAGGCTCCTTTAGCTGTTTAAAACTTTCATTTAAAGGCTCACTGCTGCCCTTCATCTGTGAGAAACTTTTCTGCAGTTTGTTCTAAGTAGTGGTGATATTTGTAGCATTTCCATATTCAGGCTTGTATTTGGGCCTAGTGTTTGTGGAGGCTGTGTGTCTGAGCACATATTCAGGGACATCTTGGTTTAGCTAAAGCCATCAAGCATTTCAGTGAGAGAGAATTGTTTGAAGTCATTGGCTGACTGAGGTCACCTGGAGTACAGCTTAGACTAAGCACCTCATTGGTTCTTTTGAGATTTCTTTCTTAAAAGCTGTCTCAGGTTTCAACTTTCTGTTACCTAAGAAATTCAGTTGTGAGTGTTCTGCCATTTCACACTGAACTGATCGAAGGAAGGACATTGAGGAAACTCGGAGCTATAATATATAACATTAAGTATCCTGTTTTTTGTTTATTTTGTTCTTTATTTCTTTGTTATTTATAGCACTTTGTGTACTGTGTATTTTTCTAGCTAGTTTCACTGTGTGTGAGGTATTAACTGGAAACTGTCCACTTTTATTAAGCATCTGTTGGGTTGTTTCTGAAAACTTGTTGCAGTTAAACTCTTTTTTTCTAGAGGCTCCTTTAGCTGTTTAAAACTTTCATTTAAAGGCTCACTGCTGCCTTTCAGCTGTGAGAAACATTTCTGCAGTTTGTTTCCGACCCTCCCTGTTGGTATAGTGTTTTTGTAGTTGGTGGCTTTGCAGTTGCCCGCCCCTAGTGTAAATTTGATCTGGGACCCTCCTCCCAGTCTAGTGTCATTACCTCATTCTACCCAGTACAGGGAGAACATTTGAGAAGGCCAATCAGCTTAGTTTCTGCTACTCCTTTCTCTCTTTCCACTAAAAAAAAAAAAAAAAAATCTGCTTTTACTGTATTTGTGTTTTTTCCTACTTTATTTTGCTTTTGCGTCATCTTAAAAGTACTCAGTTGTATTTATTACTGCTTGGTGTAACTCATTCTAAGCCTTTTAGTTTAAGCACTTGGGCTTCAGACCAGTTGTTTTACATTAAGAAGGTTTTTGGGCTGCACTGTAGTGGCAGAACAGGTAGCTTACATCCTTCTAAGTTGGGAACTGCTGATTGAGGGCTCAGTGTCTGTTATTCTAAAAGTGTATTAATTCTGGTTTAAGCACCTGGGCTTCAGGCCAATTATTTTACATTAATAGGGATCGTGGTCTGCACTCTTGTGGGAGGAGAGGCTGGAATCTGCCCTTCTGAGCTGGGAATTTCTGGTTAAAGGCTTATAGTGCCTTCATATTTGAACTGCTTCTTACTGAAATTGGTACACCGTGTTTGCTGTAGCATAGACTAGATCCAGGCCTGCTGAATCTAGCTTTGTTTGTATAATTTGAGCACTAACTAATCCAGGCATTCTTTAAAGTATTCAATTGTATTTATTACTGCTTGGTAGTAACTTGATTAAAGTGTAGCTATAATCCTAAGTCTTTTGGATTAAGCACTTGGGTTTCAGACCAGTTGTTTTACATTAGGAAGGTTTGTGGCCTGCACTGTGGTGGCAGGACAGGTAGCTTACATCCTTCTAAGTTGGGAACTGCTGATTGAGGGCTCAGTGTCTGTTATTCTAAAAGTGTATTAGTTCTGGTTTAAGCACTTGGGCTTCAGGCTAGTTATTTTACATTAAGAGGGTTCATGGTCTGCACTCTTGTGGGAGTAGAGGCTGGACTCTGCCCTTCTGAGCTGGGAATTTCTGGTTAAAGGCTTATAGTGCCTGCATATTTGAACTGCTTCTTACGGAAATTGGTACACCTTGTTTGCTGTAGCATAGACTAGATCCAGGCCTGCTGAATCGAGCTTTGTTTGTATGCTTGTTGTTTGTTTGCTTGTTATTTCCCTGAAACGCTAATTTCACCTAAAATGCGGCTTTTCAGTGCTTCTGTGGATCCCTAGTGATATCTGCATTGCTTACTGTACTTATTTCCTTGTTTCACTTGAAAGAAAGTTACTGTTTGTCGTTTTTGCATTTAAGTTACCTGTAACACATTGCACTTAAGTTACCTGGCACTTGCTCACTAAAGCAATTATATAAGTCAGCACTAAAAAATTAAAAGCACTACACCCTCACAAACTCCCCTTGAGTACCTTGTTGCCCATTGGCTCTTTTTTCAATTATAAAGGGATTCCCAATACTATTCTAGCATGTCCAAAGGTCAGTTGTCAATCTCCTCTCCGGTCCAGCTGGTGAATCTGGGAATCTTGAGGCAATGTTACAACTGCCTCATGTACACAGACAACCCTCTCCTCCTCCCAACAAATTCCAACACATGTGAGAGATGCAACCATATAGCCAAACTGGAGGCTAAGCTCTCTCAGCTCAGTACTGGCGTAACCAGTCAGGAGGAGAAGGAAACCACACTCGCTACAATTCCAGTCTCACATAGACCTACCACGACAGCAAACCAAACACATAAACACCCAAAAACATACTCGGAGGCTCTAAATAAAGATCTGCCTAAGCAGCAGAGACCTCCAAAGCAGACACCCAAGCAACCGCTACCCCAAAACAAAACACGTGCAACACATAGCTCACAAAGCCAGTGTGCCAAACAGTCACAGCCCTTAAGGCTAAACAACACACCCGATACACTTGTAATAGGTGACTCTATTGTCAGGCACACTGGCGTCCCGCTCACCAGGCTGAACAAGGAGAAGGTCACGGTGAGCTGCCTGTCGGGCGCTAGGATCCACCACATAACATAAGCACTCAGGTCACTCCAAGGCAAGTACAAATATGACTCAGTCATTGTCCATGCTGGTGTGAATGACCTGAGACATACCTCCCTGGACTACATGAAAAGAGACATAGAGGAGCTCTCTGAGCATGTAGCCCAGGCCGGTATGACCCTGACCTTGAGTAGCATCGTACCCTCACCAAGAATGATGCCACAATATGAAGACAAGATGATCAATTTCAACAATTGGTTTAAGTATTGGTGTCATTCAAAGGGGATCCAATGCCTGTCAGCCTGGGATGACATGCTCGACAAGCCACGATGCTTCGCTAGGGACGGCTTGCACCTGTCACCCCCGGGCTTTCGGATATTAGCAAAGGCTCTTGCTACCCCCATAGTGCCTTTTTTAGGCAAGGCTCAAAAGACAAACTCACCTCCATAGGTATCACAAGGGATAAGAAACTAAGAGTAATGCTACTCAACGCCAGAAGTCTAAACCTCAAGATGCATGCACTCGAAACTCTCCTTAGCATGGAGAACATCGATATCTGTGCAGTAACAGAAACCTGGTTCAAGGCTCCCGAGAGCACCCCAGCACTACCAGGTTATACCTCATACCATGCTTTTCGGCCCCAAAACTTGGACCGAACCACAAAAGGAGGGGGAGTATCAATATTCGTTAGATACCCACACCTCCAGGTTGGTGGCACAGCACGAAGCATCAGAGACTATCCATGTGCAACTAACAGTGGGTAAAACTGCCTTCCAGTTTATAGCCTGCTACAGACCACCCTCCCAAACCCAGGAACCCCACTCGGCCTTCCTGAGAACACTGGAAAATATGAAGGTCTCTCCAAACACCATTATATTGGGCGACTTCAACTACCCAAACATAGACTGGGAGCATTACTCTTGCTCCAACACCCTAGCCCAAAGGTTCCTAGAATTTATAAACTCAAATGCTATGGAACAACTTGTTACCACTCCCACAAGAGGGGAAAACATATTGGACCTGATCATCACCAACATGGGGACTCTATGCTCCAGACCAGAAGTGTATCCCTCACTGGTAAGATCAGACCATAAACTAATCTCACTGGATATTCACATCCCGACCCCACCCCCTGCCCAGAAAACCACAGTGAAAAACTTCTCTAAAGCAAATTTCACACTCCTCAAAACCGAGGTGGAATCCTTCAAAGCCCCCGGGCCTGAGGAAAATACGGTCCAGACCACAGAATCCTTTATAAACGCATTCTATGAACACCTTCAGGAATGCATGGATCATGCAATCCCAAATAAAACCAAGACCCAATCCTCCAAAGGCAGACGTCCTGTCTGGTGGACCCCAGCCATAAACAAACTATACAATAGAAGGAGGAAGATACTACATGACAGAGCAAAATCCCAAAAAGGGAAGGCATCTCTGATCAGTATTAGCAAAAAACTACGGGCACTCATAAAATCGTCTAAGGCCAGCTTCGAGAAAAAAATTGCATAGGACACTAAGGATAATCACAAGGCTTTCTTTAGTTATGTTAGGAACCTGGGTGGGAATTCCCAGATATGCTCAGAATTAGTCCAAAATGACAAAAAATACACCGAACCCACAGACATTGCCAACATCCTAGCTGACAGGTTCAGCACAAACTTCTCCCCCCCCCCCCACCAAAAGGGCAAATATCTATCCCAGCAGAGTGCTGCCCCCCTGACATCTCAGATGCTCAGGTAAGAGCTGCCCTCTCCAAAGCAAAAAACACAGCATCAATGGGACCAGACGGTGTCCCGGGCTGCGTCCTACATGAACTCCAAGAAGAGCTAAACCCAAACCTAAAACTACTGTTCAATCTCAGCCTTACTACAGGATATGTACCCAGAGGGTGGCGTACAGCAACAGTGGTCCCTCTCCACAAAGGTGGTGCCTCAACGGATCCTGGAAACTATCGCCCCATAAGCCTGACTAGCTTGGTCTGCAAAGCTATGGAAAGGATCATCATGGACCTCATAAATAAAGATATTGGGGACCTACAGACACTGGATCCTACCCAGTTCGGCTTTATTAAGGGCAGATCCTGCCTCTTAAACCTGGTCGATTTCTTTTTAACAGTTACCAAAGCCATTGACGAGGGGAAGGTGGTCCACACAGCCTACCTGGACCTCGCAAAAGCCTTCGATACAATACCCCACTCGGGCATTATAGATAAGCTCACCAGCTTAAATATAAACCCCTATGTCACTAGATGGGTTGCAAACTGGCTCAAGGACAGAACCCACATGGTTAGAATTGCTGGAGCCATGTCAGACTCCGAACCAGTTACAAGTGGCGTCCCACAAGGCTCAGTCCTGGGACCTCTCTTGTTCGGTATATATTTCTCGGAGGTACAGGCCAACACGGAAGGACTGTGGCTGAACAAGTTGCAGATGACTGCAAACTGGGCGCCATATTCGACTCTCCAGCTGACACAAGCATCCTCCAAAAGGGCCTCATAGAAACAGACAACTGGTGCCAGAGCCATGGCCTCAAGCTAAACGCCAAAATGTGTATAGTCATCCCCTTTGGCAAAAACAAAGTGCCCACAAATTACCACATAGGTGGTAATCCATTAAGTACAGAAGAAGTAATTAGGGACCTGGGGACCCAAGTTGATAGCAATCTCTCATTTGACAACCACGTGGCCAAAGTGGTTAGAAAAACATTTTATATAGCCCACCTAATCATGAAGGGATTCACATCTAGATCAGGGAGGTCATCGTGCCTCTTTACTCATCCCTCATCAGGCCCATAATTGAGTACAATGCCCCTTTTGGGATGTACCTTACCAGACACCTGCAGCAACTGGAAAGACCCCAAAAGTACCTCACCAAGAGGATCAAAGGGCTCAAACAGATGCCATATGCTGCCCGGTTAAAGAAACTCCAGCTCTACTCAGTGGCATACCGCCTGCCCAGAGGCGATCTGTGCCTGACGTATAAAGCCATGTCCAACCCGGAATTAATGGACATGCTGCACCTCAGAAAATCCAAATCCCATCGAGCTACGCTCGAGAGACTTGAACCTCAGCACTGAAATAAATAGGACATGCTGGAGGGACAGATTCATAACCCAGAGACTCCCTTCACTCTGGAATAAAATCCCATTCCAGGTTAGGCAGAGTCCCTCATTGACTCTCTTCAAGAGGAATCTTGATGAGTGGATGGGAGATCGTAGGTTTACCCCGGGTATCACTTCTGTGTCACTGTTAGACAGAGGCACAGTATACTAACCTCGAAAAAGGGCATAGCAAAATTAATTTAAAATGGGTGGCGAAAGCCAAACACACTCTGGCTGTGCTTATAAATGCCCTAGGGCAGATAGCCTAGTATGAACCTATGAACCTATAAAGACAAGTAATGGGACACCAGAATGGCTGCGGGGGGGGGGGGGGTCCCTTCCCCTGCCTAGTGCCACATTTGACCATGATCCAGCTCTGATGCTACTTTAGTTTGTCTGTCCATGGATGCTTCTTTTTTTTCAATGTTTTCTTGGTAAAGCAGTTTCTGATAGGAGTGTTTGAGTCCACCTTGCAAACAGGCTGGTCGTTCCTGGGATTTAAATTTTCTGCTTGAAATTTAAATTTAAGTTTCATTACATAAAAAACAACTGTTCTCTTTGCTCTGACATCTCCAAGATGAGTATGTGAGTTGCAAACTCTGTTGGTGGGTTAACCCTATCAAGAACAAATACCTTAGTCATGCACAAGATTGTTTTACAGTTCTTTGAATCAGGCCATCAATATCCCAGTGTTTTGTATTGTGTTTGTGCAGTGTTTATGCATAGGCAGCTCAAGAGCAAGTCCTTTAGAAAAGCCAATTGTCTATTTTATTTCTTATGTTTTTCAGTAAGAAAGGACAACCTGTTTCAAACAGACTGTTTCCAATTGATTGTCCTCTGCTATAGCCTTTTGTTATACCCACCATAATAAACAACTTCCTGGCAGTATTAAGGCAGATGGTCTGAGGGTCTTGTCTTTTTTGAAGGCATATTTGAAAGGGGGTGAACCCTTGAAGCTTTCTAGAGACAGCTACATGGTCCTCTGCATATACCTGTACAGTGAATTACATACGGTATTCTTTTGTATAGATCCAGGAATAGCTTTGATAGGACCATTCTCCAGGGGCTTCTGGATCCATATCCTTTCTCCTCCCAAAGTGGGATAGGTTTTGGTAATCAATCCATGTACCCTAAAGGCCTACTGTAGCAGTGAGAGTGATGAATATAGTACAGTTGTGTAAGCTGCACTTACCCATAACAGTAGATGTTCAAATTCTTCACTGCTGCAGGAGTCGCAGCAGCTGTCCTTCCCCCTTGTAATGGATAGAGTTATGTTTCAGAAATAACTTTGGGGTTATTTCTTGTTTGTTTAGTTCGGAGTGAGTATGCTATACTTTTTTAGTCCTGAAGATGTTCCTCTCTGACCTGATTTTCCCTCATCGGGACTGACCAATCAGCAGTCAAAGTGGGAGTGAATTAGACTGAGCTTTTTGAAGATGGATGGTTGTTATATCTTGTGCAAGACGCATCCAATGTGGTCTAAAAGCTACCAGAGCTGTGAGGAATTTAAACATCTGCTGTTATGGGTAAGTGTGACTTACACAACTGTTCTTTAGTGGCTGGGGTACAAAATGATTAGTGGATCTTGTGCCGTTGTTCAATTACTGTGAGCCTTTCTTCCCCAGTTTGGATTACTGGCATTTATGAGCTTCTTTGTCTTATGCAGACAGTTGATAACTGAGCAGCATCAGCAAGAGGTATGCCAGCTGCAGGATATACTGTATGCTATCGAAGAGAACTACAGTGAATATGAAGCTGAAGCCAAACAGGAGTTCCAGAGCATGAGTGATGAAATCAAAAACAAGGTAACATTTTCAAGGATACTTTGTTTTGTTTTAACAATTAAGAATATTGGGATGTGTAAAGGCCTAATCACAATGCAGAGAAAATATTTAGCTGAAAAAGATAGTATTTTCCTGGGCCAGTCTCTCCGTTTAAATACTGGTCCAAAAATTGGGAGTTAAACAGTATATTTAACTGTGTTAGCTTGTCTTAAAATCTTAGTGAGCAAAACATAAAAAAAATGTACAAGTATAGAATAGGGCAGGTGTAAGTGTGTCTTAGCAAAAGACTGCAGCCCTCGAAACTGTGGTACTGCAGTAGACAGAAGAATAGACAGAACAGATGTATGTTCCTTATATGCTGTTAGCTTGTTAAGGAGCTGGACATTTACACATTATCCCCAGTAGTGTGGTGATGAGCGCAGTCTGGGAAAAAGATATGGGAAGTAAAGAAAGAGACAAATGAAATTTAACAAAATCAAATGTCAGATAATGCTAACAACAGCTGATCTGTGGTGTATCTCTTGTTACTGGTATGATGCATATACTTGTAGATTGGGTTAGAAGATACATTCAGAGAAATGTAAACCACTGGACTTACATTACTTGTGCTAAAAATACAAATTGCAATTAAAGTTAAACACTAGTGTATGAGCCTTATATAATAAAATACAAGCATACTGGATTTTGTTGAACTTTAGAAGTATATTAAAATCAAAGCTGTTAAGCAATTGAGATTCATTTACACATCATTTCTATTAATTCAAAGGAAGTTTATGACATTTTTATGTCACTGATTAGACCAGTAATGCAGTGTGAAAACATTATATAGAATCCTAGGTATGAAAGGGTTAACAGCCAAGCCAGCCCCACCGGGTAGAGGCAGGGCACATGTCTTCCTCACTAGTACCCATGGCTGGATAATGAGAGTAAGTCACTAGAAACGTCAGCTGGAAGTCATAGGATAGAACAGCCACAGGCCTGCTGATCTGTCCCAGTGTAGAGACCTGTCTGTCTTTGGATGACCTCTTCTGGATAATGGTGTACACCAAGAACAGCACAATTAAGCAAATAGGGGGAGGACTTCCTTTTTGCAGTTGCACACCACAGTTCTTGTCAGGGAGTCTGATCAGTGACCACATGGATTATGGCTGCTTCTCACTTGGCTTCTCATTTGAAGCGCCTCTTCTTACCCCTTAGTGAAGCATAATTGAAAGTCTGTGTGATCTGAGAAGTTAGGGATAGGGCACTGAGTAATGTGATAGGATTGCCAAAAAGCAACAAATGAACTGATCATGAAGTTTTTAGGTTCTTACTAAGCTTACTGCCAAGGAGACCACTGAGAAGCTCAGCCACATCACCCTGTACTGATGGGAGGTTAATAGTGTTAAGATTTTTCTCACACAGGTTCATAGGTTCATAGATTAGTACTAAGACAAGAACTCTTGTGGGTCACTTTAAGCCTAGCCAGTTACCCCATGTGAGAATCAAACCCTGCACCTTGTGTCTGTAAGGTAAACACCTTAACCACTATGCCAACATCCCTCCTATTTTGAGGCAAACATTTGCAGTCACCCAAACTGTTTTTAAAGGTTGCTGGTGAAGTACTCATGTCACAGTTATATCTTGAGTAGCATTGTTGTTTTCCAATACATGGTTCTTCAGTTTGTTTCCCGGCTAGGGTGCCTCTTGTTTGGAGTGTGCATGTCTGCTTCTGTTTCCTTGGGTTTTCTCTGAGTGCTCCAGTTTACTTCCACATTCTAAAGACATATAGTAGGCAGATTGGTGACTTCTACATTGTCCACAGTGTGTGTGTGTGTGTGTGTGTGTGTGTGTGTGTGTGTGTGTGTGTGTGTGTGTGTGTGTGCATGTGTGTGTGTGGTAAAGAAAAATGACCTGGTAATATACTTCCAATCTCTGTGAATGGCAGTGGCTGTTCACAGGGTTGCTATAGAAGTCAAAGTATAGATTTACACATGGATGGCAGAAAGTACTCTGCTTAATATTCCACAAATGGGGAATATGTTTGATTAGGTACCTGTCACACAGTTTGGTAATATTGGTATGTAAAATAGATTTAGGTCTCTAGAGTAGGTATTTGGTTTACCACTGTTTTTGTGTAAGTGAATGAGTTCAAAGAGTGCTTGGTCATTCATAGCACATAAATTAAAGCACATATAATCCTTTAGGAGTCTATATGACATTGTGTAGAGGTACACCACTTTTAATCTACCATAATAACTAAGAGTACTGAGACCTGATATCTGTTTGTTTTGCAAATGTTGGGGTCTGTTGAGTGCTCCATGAGTTATGTAAGAGCAGGTATTGTATTCAATGATGGTTCTAACAAGGGAGGGATAAAATGGCCCTATAGTTTCTTTAAACCTTGAGGAGACACTGTGAAGGCTGCCAGCCTAGCTAGATAGAATTTTGTAGTTAATTCTACATCATTGTAAATAGTATAATCCACAGGCTTGTTTATACAAATGTAAGAAAACTAAATGTAAGAAAACTGTGTTATATACTGAACTTCAAAAATGTAACCACAGTGCACCCTGCTGGAAGAAAGCTGTTAAGTAAATAATTACAACTGTGTTTGATCTTAAGCTTGGAGACAGGATATCTGGGCTAGCAAATTCTTTCTATTGTGTTAATTTAAGAGATAATTACTAAGGTTTTCATGTAAAAGTGTCTTTTATTGCTTAGCTTCCTGGCAGGATGCAGCTTACAAATAAATGTAAATTTTGAGTTTCTGTTAGCCTGGGAACTGAAGGAGAAGTGATAAAAATGATGTAATGTGTAATGACTCAGCAGTACTGGGTATTATCAATTTAAGACTTTCTCAGAGAGAAAGATTCAGCATTTTGTATTTTGATCGGGATCTGACGACAACTCACCAGGCACTTGATTTGCTCTGTAAGTAAAGTTATTTAGATCTTAGTATATCTCTTAGAGATCGATAGAATATAGCCAGATTAGTCTAGCTGTTTTCTATATTTATGTCAGACTATCCTACAGTATTGTTTTAAAACATTTTCCTGTAATTTCTGAATTCTGTATTAGTACCGTGTTGAAGTAATAAGTATTGTCTTCTGTTTTTATAATTTACTATTAAATATTTTTAAACCTTTTAACTGTGGCTGTTTTGTGCAGAGATAATTTAAGCTGTAGACTAGTTGCATGTGCTTGGGCAGCCGTGGTGGTCCAGCGGTTAGCGTTGCCACCTCACAGCAAGATGTTCTCTGGTTTGATCCTTGGCTGGGGTGCCTTCTGTGCGGAGTCTGCATGTCCTCCCTGTGGTCGCGTGGGTTTCCTCCGGGTGCTCTGGTTTCTTCCCACATCCCAAAGACATGCTGTAGGTGGATTGGACACTCTAAATTGGCCTAGGCATGAGTGCGTGCATGTGTGTGCCTTCTGTGGTAGGTTGGGCACCGGGCTTGCAACTCAACACTGTAAAACTCCACTGCCAATCATGAGCGGACAGGTGATCTGTTGTGGAGAACCCTAACCAGGAAAAGCAGAAAGAAGAAAAAGAAGTAGTTGCATGTATTTGGTGATATGTCCAAGCCACTCCAATAGTCTTGCTGTTCATCACACTTACTATTTGGATAACAGTAATATTACACAGTGAAATTGGTCACCCTTTGGAAAGGGCCTTATAGCAGCTGATAGTGGTTGGTGGCAGTCGGTACTACCTTATAATCTGGGCAGAAAGGGGCATAGCTGGAGAACCTGTGCCAGCCTTTCCCAGGAGTGTCTGTATCTAAATCAAATCTTAACATGTGTGTGTGTCAGCTACTTGGACATGGGCACAAAGCACTGGTTGGACAGAGAGGGTGCTGGAGGTCTTAGGTTGACCACTAGGCTGAGATCTGGACCCTATAGCTGTGCCAGTGGGGAGTCTTATTGGGGATCTGGAGAGAAAGTGAGAAGTCAGCCCCAGGCTGACTGTGATCTCTGTGTGCTCTTAAGAGAAATTGTACTTTACTGTGTGTGTGTACTTGTTATCCCCCCAGTGTGCACGCCCCTCATTGGTGCTAATGGTGAAGATTGAGGCTCCTTGATTACTGGGCCAGTACACGGGCGTTATATATTAATTGTTTGGCAGTGCTGGAATATCCACATCAAATATTAGTTGTTTGACAGTGGCGAGTTACCCACATCACATACTAATTGGCTTGTAGTGGTGTGGATAGTGAATTCCTATAGCTTGGGTACAGTGATCACTGAAGGTGTTTTTGTACTCTAAATCAGCTACACAGGGAATATTCAGAGTTCAAATCACAATTGTTTTATTTCTTTTGTTAGCTTAGTCACAGAGAGCAGGCATGCATGTCAGCAGAGGAGTATAGTAAACTGACAAGGAGCCAGTTGGTTGAGCTGTGCCAGGCTAAAGGACTGGTGCATGGAAACCTGACTAAAGCAGACATGATTGCAGCTTTGGTCACAGCTGCATCAGAGAATAGCAACCAGGAGGATGATCAGATTGGCCGTGGAAATGTACAACACTCAGAGAATGGGACAGCTCAACCTTTCTGCAGAGGGCTTAAAAATCCATCTGTAGCTAAAGAGACTTGAGTTGGAGGCCAGGCATTTGGAAACAGAAGCAGCAGAGAGACTGAGACGTCTACAGGCTGAGGACAATGAGAAACTGCTATGCCTGGAAGCTGAGGAGAAGGAGAGGCAGAGGCAGCATGAAAAAGAGATGCTGACTCTTCGCCAGAGTCATGGAGGTAAAGGGGAAGGGAATAACCGGTCCCCAGAAGCAACAAACATCAGTAAATTTCTTCCACAGTTTACAGAGGGGGATAATTTTGATAGTTTCATACATATGTTTGAGAGAGTATGTAAACAGTATGATGTTGACCAAAGCCTCTGGGTACGGTTCCTGACCCCCTTACTCCATGGTAAAGTTGTCACTGCTGTCTAAACTACCCGATCATAAATTTTTTGATTATATTGCTGTTAAGAATTGTTTGCTAGACTTTTTTAAGATAACACCTGAAGCTTATAGGAAAAAGTTTTGTGAGCATAGACGGAAGGCAGATGAAAGTGTGTGCAAATATGTTGCTGAACTAATCACTTATTTTCATAGGTGGGTGAGTGGATGTCAAGTGACCATATTTGAAGGGCTGGCAGACCTTTTGGAGAGAGAACAAGCCCTTAGCACTTTGCCTGAGGACATGAGGATCTGGTTAGCTGATAGACAGTGTGCTACTTTAGATGAGTTGGAGAAGAAGGGAGACCTATACCTAGCAAGCAGGGCATCACTGCACAGGAAAGGGACACCCAGTGCTGCTCTTGGGTCTAAAGGAACCCATGATGGGCAGCCCAAACTGGCCCCAACAGAATCTGATAGTTCCAGGAGAAGCCACTAGTCCAGGTACACGTCCAGGACCTAGGGTTAAATGTTTTGAATGCAGCCAGTGGGGCCATGTGGCATATAGATGTCCACAAAGGCAAGTTGGGGAACAAAAGGTGAGGTAGCCAGTAAGTGGGAAGGACAAAATGCCAATAGTAGGTTGTCTTGAGACAACGGGTACCAAACTACCATCCTGCAGATGTCCTGAGAGGGAAGGAATTTGATAATGCAGCACCATGTGTTATTGCAGTTACATGCAGTCAGGCTAGGAGACAAGCATGTGGGTCTGGTAGTCTGGGGGAGACGTAGACAGACCGCACACTTGCATCCAGGACTGGTGAGGTGGTTACTTCAGGGAGGGAGCTACACTGTAGCAGTGAAACTGAAGGTGAACCACAGCTGCTTGTAGGTTCTGATAGTCCCTTGGAAAGAGTAGAGGTGAGGCACTGCTGTCAGAGGATGCCAGCCTTCCTGTGGAAGGGAAGCTGGGAAGGGTTACAAATTAAGAGCTGAGACAGGCTCAGCTCTCAGACCTTACATTACAAGGCCTGAGGCAGGTAGCTAGTGAGGCACCTGATTCTCAAGGGAAGGGGGGATATGTGCACTGGGGCAAAGGATTACTGTATAGAGAGTGGACCCCTGATGGATGGTTAGAAGATAAGATAATACAGCAGTTGGTAGTGCCCAGTGCCTACCATCTGGCGCTTATAGCCATAGCCCATGATATTTGCTTTGCAGGTCATATGGGCATAAAACGTACAAAAAGACATATTGTGCAGAACTTCTATTGGCCTGGGATTTCTAGAGATGTAACAGGGTACTGCAGGACCTGTGAGCAGTGCCAAAGGGTAGGCAAGGCAGGAGACAAGGTGAAAGCTCCTTTGATGCCTTTGCCTGTGATTGATGAGCCATTTCAGAGGGTAGCTATGGATATTGTGGGGCCTCTGAATACCCCAAGTTCCACAGGGGAAAATGTATATCCTAGTGGTAGTAGATTATGCTACAAAATACCCTGAGGCAGTGGATTTGTCCTCCATTGAGGCAGAAAAGGTGGCAAATGCTTTGTTAGAGATTTTCAGCAGGGTACATTTCCCAAAAGAAATACTGACTGACAGAGGTGCCAATTTCCTGTCAGACCTGCTGGCTTGTCTGTGGAAGTACTGTGGGGTGAAGCACCTAAAGACCAACCCCTACCCTCCCCAGACTAATGGTCTTATTGTGAGGTTAAACTCTACACTCAAGTCCATGCTACGGGCATTTGCAGACCAGTTTAAGTGGGAGTGGGACAAATATTTGCCCCATCTGTTTGCTTACAGAGAGGTTCCCCCAGGAAGCCACAGGTTTTTCACCCTTTGAGTTGTTGTATGGCATAGGGTGAGGGGGCCTCTAGACTTAATTCGAGATGAGTGGGAAGGTGATTGTGACTCTCACAAGGAGTCTGTTGTGGCATATGTCCTAAACCTCAGGACAAGGCTCACGGAACTCATCAGTTTGGCCCAAGAGAACCTGGCAGAAGTCCAACAACAGAAAAATGTCTGGTATGGCAGGAATGTTCGAGTTAGAGAGTATGCTATAGGGCAGCAGGTAATGGTTCTCATTCCTATAGGGCAGCAGGTAATGGTTCTCATTCCTGTCAGACACAACAAGCTGCAAGCAGCTTGGGAAGGACCCTACAAGGTGGTAAGGAAGGTCAGTGATGTTAACTACATGGTAGAACTGCTAGGCAGGAGGCACAGGCACAAATTGTACCATGTTAACATGATGAAACCTTGCCATGATAGGGAGGCCCTTGTGCTGAGTATTTGTAGTGGATTGCAGGAGGAGTCTGAGGGAGATCTGGTGACTGATCTCCTCAGTGAGGTTCAGACTGATACCTCAGTGGAAGGGGTAGCAGTGTCCCAGCAGCTGTCTCCTACCCAGGTTCGAGAAATCCGAGCAGTGTTACAGGAGTCTGGGGACATGTTCACTAGGAAACCAGGGTGTACCCACCTAGTGCAGCAGCAGGTGGATACAGGACCCCAAAGGCTTATTCGGCAGGCCCCTTAAAGGGTACATGAGAAAGTAAAACAGACTCTGAGGGAGGAGTTACAGGATATGTTGGAACTAGGGGTAATTCAAGAGTCCAACAGTCCTTGGGCTTCCCCAGTGGTGTTGGTGCCAAAGGAGGATGGCAGCACCAGGTTCTGTGTGGACTACAGGAAATTAGTCACACGGAGTCAGATGCTTACTCCATGCCTAGGACAGATGAAGCCCTGGAGCAGCTGGGTGGGGCTAAGTATCATACCACTATTGATCTTACTAAGGGTTACTGGCAGGTGCCCTTGACTCCCAGTGCTAGAGAGAGGTCAGCCTTTGTGACTCCTTTTGGCTTGTATGAGTTAACAAAAATGCCCCTTGGGATGAAAAATGCTCCAGCAACTTTCCAGAGGCTGGTAGATCATATCCTAGCAGGAGGGTTTGCCCTTGCTTATCTAGACAATACTGCCATCTACAGCCATTCCTGGCAAGAGCACCTTCAGCATGTCAGGGACGTGCTGAGCAGACTACAGAGGGCAGGGTTGACCATTAAGTCCAGCAAATGTCAGGTGGGTATGGCAGAGGTCTTCCATCTGGGACATAGAGTGGGGAGTAGTAAGATCAGGCCAGAACCTGCCAAAGTGGAAGGCATTCAGGCATGGCCTGCACTTGTTGCCAAAAAGCAGATGAGGCCATTCTTAGGGACAGCAGGGTACTACAGAAGGTTCATCCCCAGTTGTTATAGTACCATAGCTGCTCCCCTCACAGACCTGACAAGGAAAAACAAGCCAGATAAGGTAGTGTGGACCCTAGCATGTGAGCAGGCATTCCAGAAGCTTAAAGAAGCTTTGGGAGGACCCCCTGTGTTAGTCGGTCCAGATTACAGCAAATAATTTGTTGAGCAGGTGGATGCTTCGAACCATTGAGTGGGGGCTGTGCTTAGTCAGATTTCTTCGGAGGGAGAAGAGCACCCAGTGGTTTATCTCAGTCGTAGGCTTCAACCCAGGGAGGAATGCTATGCAGCTGTAGAAAATGAATGTCTAGCCATAGTGTGGGCACTGCAGAAACTTCAGCCTTATCTGTATGGAAGAAAATTCACTGTAGTTACAGATCACAATCCCCTAACATGGTTACACTGAGCCAGCCAACAAAATGCCAAGTTGCTAAGATGGAGCCTAGGGTTACAAGCATATGATATGTCAGTGCAGCACCACAGTGGGATAGGCAATGCCAACACAGATGGGCTCTCAAGACAAGGAATGGGGTAAGGTATACCCAGATAGACCTAACCCTTTCAAGAAACGTTTCTCAAGAGACAGTTAAAAAACTAGCTTGAATTCTCCGGGGGGGGGGGGGACTTGTGAAGGCTGCCAGCCTAGCCATATAGAATTTTGTAGATAATTCTATGTCATTGTAAATATTAATATAATCCACAGGCTTGTTTTTACAAATGTAAGAAAACAATATGTAAGAAATCTATGTTGTATGCTGTACTTCAAAAATGTAACCACAGTGCACCCTGCTGGAAGAAAGCTGTTAAGTAAAAAAATTGCAACTGTGTTTGATCTCAAGCTCGGAGACAGGATGTCTGGGCTAGCAAATTCTTTCTATTGTCTTAGTTAAAGAGATAATTACTAAGGTTTTACATGTAAAAGTGTCTTGTATTGCTTTGGTTTCCTGGCTAGGTGGAGCTTACAAAGAAATGTAAATTTTGAGTTTCTGTTAGCCTGGGAACTAAAGGAGAAGTGATAAAAATGATGTAACGTGTAATGACTTAGCAATACTGGGTATTATCAATCTAAGACTTTCTCAGAGAGAAAGATTCAGCATTTTGTGTTTTGATCTGGATCTGACAACAGCTCACTAGCCACTTGCTTTGCTCTCTTAGAGATAGATAGAATATAGCCAGATTAGTCTAGCTGTTTCTATATTTATGTCAGACTATCCTACAGTATTGTTTTAAAGAATTTTCCTGTGATTTCTGAACTCTGTATTAGCACTGTGTTGAAGTAATAAGTATTGTCTTGTGTTTTATTATTTATTATTTAATAATAAATAAGTATTGTCTTGTGTTTTATTATTTATTATTAAATATTTTATACTTTTAACTGTGGCTGTTTTGTGCAGAGATAATTTAAACTCTAGAGTAGTTGCATGTATTTGGCGATACTGTCCAAGCCACTCCAATAGTCTTGCTGTTCCTCACACTTACTATTTGGATAACAGTAATATTACACAGCGAAACTGGTCACTCTTTGGGAAGGGCCTTATAGTAGCTGATAGTAGTGGTTGATGGCAGTCGGTACTACCTTATAGTCTGGGCAGAAAGGGGTCATAGCTGGAGAACCTGTTCCGGCCTTTTCCAGGAGTGTCTGTATCTAAAGCAAATCTTAAAGTGTGTGTGTTTCAGCTACTTGGGCAGGGACACGAACCACTGGTTGGACAGAGAGGGTGCTGGAGGTCTTAGGTTGACCACTAGGCTGAGATCTGGACCCTATAGCTGTGCCAGTGGGGAGTCTTATTGGGGATCTGGAGAGAAAGGGAGAGACCAGCCCCAGACTGACTGTGATCTATGTGTGCTCTTAAGGGAAATTGTACTTTACTGTGTGTGTACTTGTAATCCCCCCAGTGTGCACGCTTCTCACTGGTGCTAGTGCTGAGGATTGAGGCTCCTTGATTACTGGGCCAGTGCACGGGCATCACAGACACCATAAAGGATAAGTTGTGCAAGACAGAAGGATTATCTAACCACCACACAGACATGGGACTCAAAGGGGAGTCTGTTGTCAACAAATGTACCTATGTTCCTGATGATTGTGTCAAGATTTAAGTGGAATATTATCTATAGGTTAAGCAGAAATGAATGCTAAATATACCACTTATTACATATAATAACAAAGATAAGTTAAGATTTTTCATTTCTTGATCCATTTTAACTTCATTTTAACGGTCTGTATCTGCTTTAGCTAAGATCTTTAAGTGTATATTAGTAATTTCACTACATAGTTGCACTGCATTTTGCTATTTAAGTGGACTAGCCATTGGTATTAAACCCTAGTTTCTTTCTTATGTAGTGAGTGTATGTCAGGCTAGTTCAGGACTTGTGTTTGCATTAAGGCATGTCCAGGCCAGTCTAAGAATTCCCAAGCTGTTACTGCTGTGTTACGAACACAACTTTCATGATTGTTGCCAACTGTAAACTCTTCCACACTCCAAAGTTTAGAAAAACATCATTTGGCACAAAAGCAACTGTATTAGAAAGCAGAAACAATGTGTAAAAAAAATGAACTAGCGCCTCAGCATACAGATTGAAGTTTCAAAGTTTTAAACACAGTAAAGAAGTTAAATAGTTCATCACTTAGAACATTACTTAATAGAACAATAGAGCGTACCAGAATGCATATGAATTTAAATGAAAACATAAAGCAAAAATAATTCAGTTGAAACAAATAGTTCATATAATAACAACAATTATAACAATAATAATAAGCCAGTTGAATACAAACATACATATATCCTAACTTCTATGAAATGAGGTTCCACGTATACTTCCAAAGCTGTTATATTAAATATTTCATAAGTAATTCATTATTAAGGTCCTTTGGTTACAAAGTATCATAAGTAAAAAATAAACCAATCCTCCTTCTGTAGTAACATATTAGAAGGATCTAAATATAAATCAGGACATGTCAACACATACATTATAAAGAACCTCAATAAATCCAATCACTGTTATGATAGTTGAAAAAATGTGATGCTACAGGGCTAGTAGAAGTATTTTTGATATCTCGGATGTGTTCACATATCCTTAGCGTATGTTGAAGTATAGTCTTACCAATGTAAAACTTATTACAGGGGCAAAGGTAACCCATAAATCACCATTTTTTGATAACAATTGAATACTCCTGGAACTTTGAACAGCTTCCCGTTAATGGTGTGTAGTTCCCTGATCCATGTAACTACAAGTACTGCATCCCTTACACTGAGACTCCAAAACCTCACTACCCATATGTTTGTGTACAACTCTACTTGATATAATAGGTGAATTTTTATACGAAATATTCAGTTTCAAATTCTTAAATATCACATCTGATGTAATAATATACCAGCGTTTCCTCAAGATATGTGATACACCTGCAACAATCAAAGCATAACGAGTCACAAAATATATATCCTCCTGTTCCCCTTTATAATTCCTAAGCACCTTTTCACCATGTTTATATTTCTGAGTAAATTGGGTATTTCCATCTACAACCTTCTGCCATGTGGTAATGAGAAGATTGTAATTATAACCCCGCCTAGATAATAATCTATCAACTGTATCCAGAGCTACTGCCTGGAAATGAATCTCATCCAAACATAAGTTCTAGTCCTATAGAATTCACCATATCTTATCAAGTGGCCAGAGTGTGCACTAGATGCATACAAAAAAGAATTTACAGAAGTTTCTTTAATATATAATGTGGAATGTATTGTATCATTAACAATATACAACTCAACATCCAAATAATGAATAGTACTGTCATGTATGTTATAAGTAAAAGATAAACCAAAGGTATTCTTCTGTATATCCTGCATAAAACCAACAAACTGTTCCTGTTAGCCTTGAGCTGTAAAAAATAAATAATCAATGTAGCATTTATAAAACTCCACATTGTTGACAAAGTAATCACTATACAAAAAAAATTCCTCAAATCGTCCCATAAACAAATTAGCATAGCTGGGAGCAAACTTAGCCTCCATAGCCGTACCCTTAAGCTGTCTATAAAAAGATCCATCAAAAGAAAAACAATTGTTATTCAAAATAAAACTAGTTATATTTAAAATACTCTGTAATCCATTAACATTCACTAAATAATGTTCAATGGCGTCTAGTCCATATCTATGTTCAGCAGTAGTATACATACTGCTAACATCAGCTGTTGCAAAAAATACCCTTTCAGCCACTTGATACGCTTAATTTCCTTAAGGAATAGCTGTGTATACCTAACGTGTTAAGGAAGATGCATCACATAAGGCTGTAACATTTTATCCAAAATCTCTCTTTGCCCTTTCCATGGGACCCCCCCCCCCACCTGAGATAAAATTGGTCTCCCTGGTGGGTACTCCATATTTTTGTGGACTTTGGGGAGGGCATAAAATAAGGGAATATGGAGGTTCACAATGACTAGTACATCTTTCAACCTTTCAGACAAAATGTCCCTATTAATCAAATCTTTCAATAAAGTCACAATACCCGACTGTATTTGTTACAATGGATTATGTTCTAGTAATTGATATTCAAATTCATTATGCAATAAGTTAAAACACATTTTCTTATAAAAATAAATGTTCATCACCACTATATTTCACCCTTTATCACTTGATTTTATTACAACAGATCTATCCCTTTCCAAAGTTTTCCACTCCTCTTTAGTAAGATTAAATTTAATCACATATTTCAAAGTGTTATTAACATGTGTAATAAACTCCTTGTTAAATAAGTCATGAAAAACTAAAGCTGTTTTATTAATAAAAGTGGACTCACTGTTGCTGTTAAACCCTAGATGTTCTTCATCTCACATTGCTGCAGTCCTTACACTTGGGTAGTCCGCTGTCCTCGGTCGGCCCGAATATCAAAGTATTAGGCTGACGTCGGTCAAGGCGCTTAAGACTGACATCAGGACGTCAGGGTACAAATGCGCATGACCGACGTCATATCCTCAGTCTTTTTTGCCGCATGGTCCGATGCAGAAGCAGCGTTGCAAGTGCCGTTCGGCGTTCTGAAATTTTTCGAATTCGGAGTTTCAGACCGAGTCAAAGTTGGCTAAGTACCCCGTTGGGGAATATTTTAGTTTTTTCTTGCCTCAGTGGTTTACCGGATGTCAGAAAAAGTGAATAACTGTATTTCTTGTGGGAAACAGATACCGCATAGAGATTATCATACTTTGTGTATTCCTTGTTTGGGGCCTGAGCACGGCGTTGTTGGGTGTCGCTTTTGTGCTAGGTTCAATAACGCACTATTGCGAAGGTTAGATTGTGCCAGGTTGGTCTTGAAGCGGTGCAATTATAATATGCCGCCGGATGCTCCGGCGCTTCTTCAAGAAGCGCAAAGACAAAGCAGCTAAACCCAGGCAAGAAGAGTCGTCCGTGCGGACGCCGGTTCTTTAGAGGTGTCAGTGGAACCGGTGGTTCCGCGGAGGTTTCTCTGGAGTCCCAAGGGGAGACTTTGTTATTGCAGGATGTGGCCTCTCAGGAGGCAGGTCAGGCTGAAGGGGCTTCTCAGGTTACTGTACTCCCTCCCTTCCTAGGGTGGTTAGGCCCTCTCCTTCTGTTTCCAAGGCTTCTCCCAGAGGCAGGCCAGGTTTAGCTTCTGTTGGTGTCACTCCTAGTTCATCAGGATCTGTGCCCAAGAAGCACATGCTTAAAATGGCAGAAGATTTAATTACTTTGATTAGAGGCTCTTTGCCCCCTCCTGATAAGAGGCCTAGGGTGGAACCAGAGTTGGGGAGTTTTGAGCAGGCTTCGATGTTTCAGAGTCTTCGGCTGAAGACTTGCAGGAGTATTCTCCTTATTCTGATTCTGATGTGGATGATTCTACTCCTTCTGCTTCTCCTCCAGAGGATTTTTCTTTTCAGAGACTCTTCATTCCATGAGGGAACATTTTAAGTGGGAAGGTCAGGACTTCTCTGATTCCAGGAAAAGGCTTAGGGAATTTTTACTTTTACCCCAGCATAGGCCTTTGGCTATACCTCCTGTTCTGGATGTTGTGGAAGATGTGTTTGCAGAGGCTTCTCTTAATCCTGATTCTTTGCCTCCTGCTCCTGTTAAACCGGATAGGTATTACAGGGTGCCTGAAGCTCATAAATATCTTTATAAGAGTCCTAGGGCAGACCCAGAAACTGTTAGTCAGGGTCCTAAGGGTGTCAAGGCCTCTGTTGTAAAAAATCCGGTTCCTCCAGATAAAGAGGCCAGGGCTTTGGATAGATGGGGAAAGAAAGTCTATACTTCTTCCACCTTAGCTATGAGGGCTTTGAATTGCCAGTTTCACATGTTGAAATATCAAAACTATCTGCTTTCTCTATTGAAGTCTAAGGTAGATGCTCTGGCGGAAGGTATTGAGTGTAAAGAATTACAAGATTTGGTACATGTTTCTGAACAGGTGGGTAAGCATTCTTTACAATGTGGTTTTGATGCTGTACAGGCCTCGTCTAGGGTGGCTGCCACTGGGTCAGTTCTTCGCAGGCACGCCTGGCTGAGGGATCAGAATTTATCTGACCATGTTAAGGCAAGGATTTTAGATGCTCCTTTACAGTCTGATGTGTTGTTTGGTTCACCTGTGGAGGCAGTCTTAAAGAAAATGGAAGACAAGGCTAAGTCTATGCAGACTGTTAAAGATTTTTGCAAGTTCAGCCTCCAAGTTTAGTAGGAATTGGCCTGCTAAGGGGTGGACGACCCTTCTTATGATTCACAGTCTAGGGGTAGATCTAGGCGTGGTAGGGGCAGAGCTCAGGGCTCTTTCAGGCCTAGAACAGGGAGTTCACCTGCACAGTCTTCGGGTGAGGGCAGGGGCCAGTCCTTTCGTAAACAGGCCCAATGACCTACCTTTTCAGCTGCCAGAGCCTTCTCGTCTGGCAGCACCTTTGGGAGGAAGGTTGGCACTCTTCAAGGAAAATTGGAGTTTAATTACCCAAGACAGATGGGTATTGGATATCATACACCAAGGTTACAGGTTTTATTTCCATACCTTGCCTCCTTTCAAAGGCATGCCAAATGTTCCTCCTCAGCAAAGAATAGAGGCTCACAAACAAATTTCTCTGCTGCTTCAAATAGGGGCCATACAGCCGGTCCCTCTGCCAGAAGTGGGCCTAGGATTTTACTCTCGCCTGTTCCTAGTACCAAAGAAGGGGAACACGTGGAGACCAAATTTGGATTTATCTATCCTCAACACTTATCTGGACATTCCCAAGTTCAAAATGTTGACGTTACAACAGCTTTTACCTCTGCTGGGCAAAGATCACTGGATGGTAACTCTGGATCTCAAGGAGGCTTACCTTCATGTTCCTATCATGCTAAGTTGCAGGAAGTATCTGCGTTTTCGGGCTGGGACTTCTCATTATCAGTTCTCTGCATTGCCCTTTGGCTTATCTACTGCGGCCAGAGTGTTCACGAAAGTTCTGGCTCCAGTGATAGCTTTCTTCAGGCTAAAAGGAATACAGATCTATCCTTATTTGGACGATTGCCTGATTCTGGCTCAAGGAAGGGACAAACTTCTTCATCATTTGCAATATGTGATAGCAGTGCTAAGATGCCTGGGGTATTCTGTGAACGAAATAAAGTCCAGTCTAGTACCCTCTCAGGACATGTGCTTTCTGGGTGTGAGACTGAATACAGCATCCCAGATGGCCTTTTGACCCCGGACAAACAAAAGAATCTTTCCCT
The DNA here is from genome assembly GCF_019279795.1 of Protopterus annectens. Lineage (NCBI taxonomy): Eukaryota > Metazoa > Chordata > Ceratodontiformes > Protopteridae > Protopterus > Protopterus annectens. The sequence continues at coordinate 1,008,594,084 of NC_056743.1, read as the reverse complement.
TTACTTCCATCAATTGTCTCATCAGTCCAGGCTGACTGCAAGGACAGTCCTTCAAGCCTTGGGGTTCATGGCATCTTGTATTCTGGTGCTTCCCAATGCCAAACTGCATATGAGGAAGCTACAATGGTATCTCAAAAATGTATGGACACAGCACTGCCAGGATATGGACACTGTCATTCAGATAATACCTTGCATTCAAAAGGAATTTTTGTGGTGGGCTCAGGAATGTCACCTAAACAAGGGACTCTCTGTGACCCGGCCAGAGGCGAGTCAGATTCTAACGACAGATGCCTCAGACAAAGCTTGGGGAGCTCATCTAAATGGAAAGTGGATACAAGACACGTGGCCTGCCAGACTACAACATCTACATATCAACTTGAAGGAGATGTTAGCAGTCCAATTTGCATTAATAGCTTTCAAGGATTTACTTCTTCCAGGGCAGGTGTTGATTCTAACAGACAACACAACTGTCATGTGATACATCAACAAGCAAGGGGGAGCACATTCTTATCCTCTATGCAGGCAAGCAATGATTTTGTGGGAGACTGCTCTCAGTTTACAGCTAAATCTTCAGGCAAGGTTTCTGCCGGGAGCACAGAACTCCTTAGCAGATGTGTTGAGCAGACGAATTATGGATCCCCACGAGTGGAAATTGGATCCTCATGTATTTCAGAAATTGACAGTGTCATGGGGAACTCCAGACATAGATCTGTTCGCTTCTCCACTAAACTACCAGCTGCCAAAGTTTTGCACAAAAAGGTTTCATCACACAGCCTGGAAAGTGGATGCTCTCTCTTTCAATTGGAGCAATCTTCATGTGTATGCCTTTCCACCTCTGCCTCTCCTCCCAAAGGTACTCCTAAAGGTCAGACAGGACAAGCCAAAGATGATTTTAATAGCTCCAGATTGGCCTCGACAGCACTGGTACCCATTACTGAGAAGTCTGGTACGGAAACCTCCATGGCCTTTGCCTTCGATTCCACACCTGCTGTCTCAGGAGAACAGTCATTTACTCCATGTCAAACTTCACTCTCTTCACCTAACAGCCTGGCATATTCTGTTTTGAACCCTGGAGGGTCTCAGCTTCCACAGCAAGTTTTGAATGTTATTTTGGAGGCCAGAAGGCCTAGTACAAGGAAGGTGTACGCAGATAAATGGAAGAGATTTTTATTTTGGAGTACAGCAAAGGAATTTGATGTTTCTGAGCCTAATTTAAGTGTGGCTCTTCAATATCTTACTGAGTTACTGGACAAAGGTTTGTCCTTCTCTTCTATTAAGGTTCATGCTGCAGCAATTTCTGCTCACTATGACTGTGACCCACCATTGTTTTCTCATCCTTTGTTCAAGCAATTCCTTAGAGGGGCAAAGAATATAAGACCCCCACGTAGAGCTCCTACTCCTGCTTGGGATCTCAATTTTGTGTTGGAGAAACTCACTCTACAACCTTTTGAGCCTGCAGCTACTGCCGAGTTGAAATATTTATCATGGAAGACTGCTTTTTTGTTGGCCATTACCTCTGCAAGAAGGGTTTCTGAATTACAGGCCCTTATGGCGGTTGAGCCTGTCTTAATTTTTCATAAGGATAGGGTATCTTTGCGTACTAATCCTTCCTTTATGCCTAAAGTGGTTTCTAGTGTGGCTTTAAACCAAACTATTCATTTGCCTACTTTTTATGCAAATCCCCAAAATAAAGGGGAAAAGATTTTGCACACTTTAGATGTACACAGGCAGTTGCGATATTATTTGAGCAGAACTAAAGGGTTCAGGCAGTCTCAGCAGTTATTTGTTTCATTTGCTTTGAGTTCTCAGGGCAAGCCTGTGTCAAAACAAACTATTTCTAAGTGGATTGGGTTTTGCATTGCTTTCTGTTATTCCCATCATGGTAAGGAGATTCCAGCTGGGATTAGGCCTCATTCCACTGGGGCTACTGCCACTTCTACAGCTTTTTTAAGGGGGGTGGCAACTAAAGATATTTTGGAGGCAGCTACTTGGAGTTCAGTGCATACTTTCTCTAAGCATTATCACCTTCCACTTTACTCTAAATCTAGGGCTGGTTTTGCCACTGCAGTTTTACAGGGCATTTTGGCAGCTCCTGCTGCTTTATAGTTTTGCCATCCTCCCTTACCTCTGCTTTGGGATTCTACCCAAGTGTAAGGACTGCAGCAATGTGAGATGAAGAACATAGTACAGTTTTGTACCTACCATAAATGTAGATGTTCGAAGATCCACATTGCTGCAGTCCAATTTACCCTCCCTCCTTCCCCTCTGTAGTTAGAGGCGGTTGTGTGGGTTGGGTTGTAAATATTGTGTATATTGTATATATTGTACATATAATTAGTGCAAGGGTGGTTGGTTGGTTTTTGCTGTCTTTTGGTTTTGACCTTTCTTTTTAGGGTCTTCTGACATCTGGGGCAAGAAAAGACTGAGGATATGACGTCGGTCATGCGCATTTGTACCCTGACGTCCTGATGTCAGTCTTAAGCGCCTTGACCGACGTCAGCCTAATACTTTGATATTCGGGCCGACCGAGGACAGCGGACTACCCAAGTGTAAGGACTGCAGCAATGTGGATCTTCGAACATCTACATTTATGGTAGGTACAAAACTGTACTTTTCTTTCTTATGTAGAGAGTGTGTCTCAGGCTAATTCAAGTGTTGTGTTTGCATTAAGATAGCTCCAGGCCAGTCAGCTCAAAGCTAAAGGTCTAATAATTTCTCCTCCCACCCACCTTGTTGTACTTGTGTTCTTAAACCCAGTGTTATCTGTTGTTGCCCGCTCCTTATTATAATTTCACAGCATAATCCCTTCCCTCTCCCTGTTTATTGGTTATTGGCAATAAGCATATACATAACATTTTGAAAAATCTTTCCCCTGAAGTTATTCACCAGGCTAAGAGACCTTTGATAACAATTGCTTAATATTGAGTGTGCTGATACTACTTGTACTGTTTTAGTGCTAAATTAGTGAGTTAAGATTTATTTATTTATTTAGACAAGCTTAAGTTTGTGAGGTACCTTACACTGCCCTGTGTAGTTATAAGTACTTTGAAATAAATTTTCACTTTAAAAGACTACCTTAGAAATCAATAGCACAAAGAACAACTAGCTTTCGTGTTGAGGAGTCCAGCTGTACAAGTACAACTAACAGCCTAGTAGCCATCCAGTACCCCTCTTGTACCATTCACTAGTAAAAAAGCACAAATTAAGGATCTATAACCATAGATTTGCACTTTCCTACTGTCTCTGGAGCCAGCTTGGTGGATTTGGGCATCCTGTGGCAATGCAGCTATTGTCTCATGCTTGCATGCTTACTAACAGCACCTAATTTGAAAACAAGCTGATACAGTATGAGAAAGATGTCGTTACTCAGTGTCATTGGAGGAAAAGCTCTCACTTAGCAACACACACACACACACACACACACACACACACACACACACACACACACACACTGCATCAGCTATCAGAGACATAAACCCACATACGATGAGACTTTTAAATGTAACCTTTGTAAACCTCAAAGAACTCCCAGACATATCACACAAAACAAGTCTCCTTAGCAACCTGTAGAGCGCTCTGCCAATGACAGCATGCACCAAGACACATACTGCTCCATCCCTAGGTTTCTCATCCTAAATAGCCCATAAGGCAAACCTCCACTCAAGACAATATTTTGCTCAAAGGAGAGATACTATTGTAAGACATGCAGATATCACACTCATCAGCCTGAGCAAGGAGAGAGTCAGTCAGCTGCCTGTCAGGTGCAGATACGAACCTCCTCCAAGGAAGATGCCACAGTACCAAGAGAAGATAAATGACTCTGATAATTGGCTTAATTTTTGGTATTACTCCAAATGGGTACAATATTTGTCTGCTTGGGAGGATATGGTAGAAAGACCACAGTGCTTTGCCAGGGTTGGTTGGTACCTGTCCCCCTAGGTTTTTGAATATTGGCTAAAACCTTGTCCACTCCCATGGTACCTTTTTTATGTAGTGCCAACCTGATAAACCCACTGCTATAGTTAACCGACTCAGGATAATCTAAGGGGGTTACTGCTCAATGCCAGAAATTCTAACAGGAAACTCCACTCCTAGCAAGCTCTTCTCATCACAGGGAATATAGACATCTGTGCAGTTACTGAGACTTGGTTTAAAGTCACAGAGAGAGCACAGTGCTATAATGCCTTCCATACATTTAGACCATTTACTGCATAGGTAGGGTCTAAAGGTGGAGAAGTCTCAAATTACATCAAACACAAACACGCCACAAGGCTGGTTAAACAGTTTGACAAACTTACACTTCTCTACATCCAACTTACCATAAGTAAAGTACCATTTGCACTTCTCCACATTCAACTTACCATAAGTAAAGTCCCATAACACATCCTTGCAAGCTATACACCCCCTCCCCCATGACCCAGGAAGCCCATGCAGAGTACTTGAAAGAATTGGAGACACTCCCATAAAACCCAACACAATATTCATGGGTGACTTTAAGTATCCCAACCTTAACTAGAAATGATACACAATTTCAAACATGCAGGCCCAGAGATTCCTGGACTTTAACACAAACACCTTAGAATAGCTAGTCTGCATGCCCACAAGGGGGGGCAAGTATCCTTGACCTAGCCCTCACAAACATGGGAGAATGATGCATTCTGCCTAGAGTAGAGTTCTCTTTGGTCAGGTTGGGCCACAAAGCTGTCTCCTTTGAAAGAAATATTAGGCTTGGGAACTAAGCTAACCCCAGAATATTAAAAAAAATATTCCACAGCTAACTACCCCCTACTAAGTGACAGTCTAGCAAAATTCTAAGCTCCCCTAAACACTGGAAAAAAAATAGCTGCCTATATGGAATTGTTCACAGAAACCATTTACAATCATATAAAAATCTGCATAGAGACAGCTGTACCTAGCTGAAATAAACATAGGACAACCTCCAAAAACAAGCCACTCTGATGGAATCCCAGTATAAATAGGTTGCATAATAAAAGAAAGAAAAAATCAAATGATGTCCAAAACCAGGTAGGGCACTGCCCGATAAGGCAAAAACTCCCTCATCAATCTGAACAAGCAACTCAGGGGACTAATCAAGTCCACCAAAGCCAAATGAGATAAACATAGTCTCCCAAGCTAAGGACAACTGTAAGACTTTCTACAATTATGTTCACAAGCTTAAGGGCAACACCCAAAAAATATCCTGAACTAACGGTGAATGAAAAACATCGATACAAAGCCAGAGGGTGTAGCATATCTGCTGGCCAATAAATTTAGCTCAAGTTTCACCCACCTATCACCTCAGTCACCTCCCCAGGAAATAGCGTTTCCATCCATTCTGTACCAGTTGTCAGTAGAGAGCACATCCACACTGTGCTCCCTAATGCAGAGAACACTGCTTCGATGGGTGCTGATAATATCTCAGGATGCCTCCATAATAGCATGAAACATGATTTGTCAGGCCCACTAGAATCTCTGTTTAACCATAACCTCCAGCCAGCCTTTGTGCCAAATGAGTGGAGGACTGCAACAGTTATTCCTGTACACAAGGGGGGTCATCCACAGAAGCAGAGAACTACAGACCCATAAGTCTGACTAGTCTTGTATGCAACACCATGGAAAGAATTATTAAAGATCTGATAAACAGTGACATAAGAAACCTACAGACAGTCAACCCTACCCAGTTTGCTTTTGTCAAAGGCAGGTTATGCCTACTTAACCTGATGGACTACTTCAAGAAGGCCACTGATGCTACAGGGGAGGGCAAAACAGTGCACACTGCTTACCTTAACCTGGTCAAGGTGTTCGACACAGTACCTCACTTGGGCATTGTAGATACATTTCTAGAATTAGGTATAAACCCGCATGTCACCTGACGGGCAACCAGTTGGCTCACAGAAGAACTTGGGATAGGGGCATCCACCTTCACAGAGGCCAGTCACTAGTGAAGTCTCACAGGGATCATCAGTGCTGGAGCCTCTCATTTTTGATATCTACTTCTCAGAAGTCAAGACAAATGTCAAGGACCTCTGGCTGTCAAAGTCTGCAGATGACTGCAAACTAGGCATGGCCATATAATCCCCCTAAAGACAAAGATACCCTTGAAGAGGACCTGACACAGACAACCAACTGGTGACAGAGCCATGGACTAAAACTCAATACAAAAAAAATGCATAATAGTACCCTTTGTAGAGACAGCCATCCCTGTAAATTACTACATTGATAATATACCGCAAAAAGTAGAAACAGTGGTTAGGATCTGGGAACACGTCAGTAATATGACCTTTGACTACCACTTGTTTACTGTGGTGAGAAAATCATTCTACATTGCACAAAGTATAAATAAGGGCATGACATCCAGGTCCAAGGAGGTCATTGTTCTACTCTACCTGGCTCTCATCAGACCATTTACCAAGTACAGTGCACCCTTCGGCATGTACCTGACCTAGCACATGCAATAGCTTTGAGAGACCACAGAAGTTCCTCACAAAATGAATACAGGGAGTAAACAACAAGTCTTATGCAGACCATGTCCTTGTGCTTGGTCTCCTACAGACTGCTGTGTGGTGATCTATGCCTAGCCTACAAGGCATCCTCTGATTCCACACAGATGGATTTCTTGCACACCACAAACCAAATAGTATCAGAAATACCCATTCTAAGGACTGTGACATAAACATGACATGTTGGAAGGATACGTATGTGTCTCAAGCATTACCCCTTCTCTGGAACAGACTTCCCATCCATGTGAAGCAAAGCTCATCCCTAAACCTATTCAAATGTTACTTGGACCAATGGACTGGAAATCACAAAGTTACCCTTGGTTAGGCACCTGTGAACTCTTGATGTGTACAGGCCTATATTATAACCATGAAATTCCTTGGGGTACTGACATATGTCTTCAATATTTTCATCTATCTAAGAGGGAGTAAAATTCAGAGGACTAGGCAGCAGCCTAAAGTACAAGTTTGATGGGGTGCTGTGCCACTCTTGATTATCAAAGATCAGTGAATAGTAAGTAATTGTTTTTTGAGCAATCCCTGAAGGTAGGGGAGATATTAGGGGTTGCAAAGAAGGAGTTCAGGGAAAAGGTCACAGCAAGATGGCCAGATATGACTACAAAAAGGGATAACAAGCAAGGTGGTACAACGTGGGGAACATTTGTGAGAACAAGACTGAGAAGATTAATACCTCTTTGGGGGAGGGGGACAGTTTAATCATGTGTCTTAGTATTTATGAAGTTGAGAAATCTCTGGGCATATTTGTTGTTGATAGTATATGGTACCAGTTTATATGTAGTTTAGATAGCTGAAGTCACCCATAGAGAAGATATCTGGTTCAATGGTTATATTTTCTATGATATATTTCATTTTATTGAGTGTAACTATGACTTCAGTTAGTTTCAGATTTGTATCATGTGGAATTTGATGAGAGAAATGGGGTTACAAATAAATATGGATACTCCTCTCTCAACTGTCAGTGGATCTGAATGCATGGTATTAATTGTATCCTGGAAAGGAGGGAGTGCTATCACTACACTGGAACCAGGTTTGCATAATTACACACATGCTGATGTCTTTGAGGGTAAGGAAGGCCTCAAGTTCAAAAATGTTGCTATGTAGGCTCCTGGCATTCAGAAGTGCTACCCTGATAGTATCCAAATTGGAATTTGCTATGTTGGGATGTCCACCAAGTGAACTCTGCCTCAGAAAGGAACTATGGGATAGCGAATGTTTTAGCCAATATGAGAAAATGTAGGGGTGAAATGTAAAGGCTGTTCCTAGTGGGGGGGTGAAGTTCTGTGACCATTTCATTCCATGCAGACACACATTAGCTCCCCCTAGAGGGATGCCAAATTGCAAGCCAGTTCTTCTTGAAGCCAGTTATTTTAGCCTTGTATTTAGACATTGTTCTTGGTGAAGGTAAAATGCTGTTCAATGCTAGGGTCTTGACTTCTTTGAAGACATGAGCAGAGAGCTTAACAATGTCTTTCTGCATCGCTGCCATGGTAGAAGGCCAAATATCACTCACTCCACATGGGCAGCTACAAAGTCAAACTCATATCTGGAGTGGTGCAGGAATTCAAGGCTCCTAGTGGCATCACTAATCTTAGCACCAGTGAGGCAGCTAATTGTCACCCTGGCAAGTGTTGTGACTGTGTCTTACTGTGGAGTCACCAATGATAAACCCTTTCTGGAATGTACTGCAAACGTATAAGACATTAAGAGCACAGGCTGCAGTACATATGACTAGCAGTAACAGTACATGTGGGTACAAGTGTTGTTAGACTTTTGGCTCTTTGGCTGAGGTAGGCTTGTTACAAGTCTAGCAACACTAGGAGGCTTAAGCAAGGATTTATTTACTGGCACAGTATATGAAAGGGAGATGTTTGGAACTGTGGTGATGTATTGTTGTGCTATTTACTCACAATTGGTGTAGCAGACTAACCACTCGTTTTGATAAAGAAGTGCATATGCCACAATTGGAACCAGTACATAAGGTCAGGCAGTGAGCAGAAGATGCCCAGATAATCGTTGTGAGCCTAGTGAGGTGAACATTAAAAATGGTTAATAAAGCTTCTATATCATATTCAGAGTAGGTTTATATAGAGAACAACAGGATTATTATAGTATGAGAACAGAATGAAGGAGCTCAGCCTGTTTACTCTGTTATAGTAGAGGTAAGTTGGACTTGATTTTGTTACTCTTGGCAAAGAATGATGTGTTGATTAGATGATGTTTAGCTGTGGACACAAATGCTTCCCCTTATTTAACTAGGAGTACTGCAGTCATGTTTGGGGTTTCATTTGAAAGGACTGAGGAAAAACAGCATAGATGAAGGGAAGAGCACTTAGCAGATGGGATACATTACTACTAGTTTTAGATTATTTTAACAATTTACAGGATAGGAGAGGTGTAAAGCAATTACAGATTAAGTGACTGATGTAGGGACCTAGCTTTATTGGCCAGCATGGGATTTATGTTTGTTTATATGCACTAAGATATGTACACATTAGTATATACAAACACAGCACTACACATAAGCAGTCACCTACAAAGTCTAGCAATATTTATTTACACTGATATATATATATATATATATATATATATATATATATATATATATATATATATATATGTGTGTGTGTGTATGGTTTATCATCATAATATTGAATGACAAAGTGTCTAACTATCATTTGGTCGAAAAATTAGATCCCAACCCAAAACATTGAATTGTCAAAATGTCTACAGTCATTACATTGAAAAAGCAATGAGATCAACTCTACTATTTTGCCCCCCACACCCCCCTACTTAAATATATCAACTCCGAGATTGCACTACAGTGCTGAAATGGGCAAATTCGTTAATTTCGACATTGTGAGTTTTGACTATTAATTTCAACATTTTGATCATTCAATATAGTGTGTTCAACCAATTCAGTTTCAACAATTTGTCATTCAACATTCTGATGGTAAACCATATATATATATTTATATATATATATATATATATATATATATATATATATATATATATATATATAAAGTCTTTAAACTAGGAATCCTCCCCTGCTTGTCTCATAGCAAGTTTATCTCCCAAAGCCAGCTGTGTCTTATAGAATTTATGGCACCTATCCTGTGGCAAATAACACCACTAACATAAGTAAAGCCAGTGGGATATCCAATTGTATTGAAGAACCTTGCAGAATGTACGTCCCCTAGCCAGCTGTGTCTTACAGAATCCACGGCACCTATCCTATGGCAAGTAACACCACTAACATAAGTAAAGCCAGTGGGACATCCAACTGTACTGAAGAACCTTGCAGAACCTAAGTCCCCAAGCCAGCTGTGTCTTATAGAATTTGTGGCGCCTATCCTGTGGCAAGTAACACCACTAACACAGGTAAAGCCAGTGGGACATCCAACTGTATCGAAGAACCTTGCAGAATCTAAGTGTATGTCTCTTAATACAAACGGCATTAGTAGGTTGTGTTTTTTACTGTAATCCTTAATGTACTGAACATAAATACATGAGCCAGCAGCAGGGATTTCAGCCCCCCCCCCATGTAGAAACATTCTGATTTCTTCCCTTCAAGTCTGTAAAAACACTCCACTCTAAACTGTAATTCTAGCCCTTCCAGTCTGTAAAGAAACATTCATCCATCTTTTTTTTGGTATGTGATATATCACCACTAACCTCCCAGTCTGTGTCTGAATCAGCATTAGCTGACTCAATCACTTTCAGCCTCAGACATTTGAGTCACCACCCCGGGTACACACATTCTGGTTTCTACACTTAAATTTCTATAAAACACTCCACACTAAAGTGTAATTCTAGCCCTTCCAGTCTCTAAAGAAACATTTACCTGTTTATTTGTTCTTCTATGTGACATATCTCCACTACCCTCCCAGTCTGTCTCTGACTCAGCAATAGTTGACTCACTCTCTCTCAGCCCTAAGAGAAGGTAATTTCTTAGGGCATGCAAGTGTTAAAATTAAAAAAGACTTTCGCTCCTTTAAAAAGGGAAAAAATAGCATTGGTAACAAAAAATAGACTAACATTATAGATGTGACTTTTGAGCAACTGATAGTTTATTTTTGAATTGCACAAACCCTGATTGGCTCATCCTAGTCCATTCGCCCTGTGGGCTCACACCACTCCCCTACCCTGCCCCCAATTCCCACCCACCCCTACATACTCTCAATTTATAGGTAGCCTCCTTTACTAAGACCCTCCCTTCATCCCCCCATTATCCAATAATTACATCCATCTATGCCATCTACACACGCCCTTCAACTTCCCACCACTCCAGCCACCTACCAGTTCAATATCCACACCCATATCTCCTTCTCACACAACTCACACCCTCATCAAATATAAATACCTCTTTGAACTCCACAGCCTCACTCCCACTATGTCTCTTTATCCCGAGTCTCATCTCCACTACACCCTCCTGGGATTAACCTCCCTATTCACCTGCCTCTCCATAGCCACCATCAGCATCTCTTCTCTGTTCCCAATCACTCACTGTATCCACCCCAAATCCCCCACCCTAACCCACAACATTACTATCACCCCCACTCAGGCAAGCATATACCACACCATATACACGCAACCCTCCATATACCGTGCCCCTCCTATGTACCACTTTTGTCCATCTTAAAAGCAACCAAGTCTACAATTTCACTACCTAATTGTCCAATACCTAAAAACTATCACCTGTATAACTACCCAGCTACGTCTAGGAGGAGACATTCACCCCAACCCAGGGCCAGCAACCTCTGCTAATAAGCCATGTACCCATCCACTATCCAGCTAAGCACAAACCCACCGACTTACTGATACTAAATATGAATACAAGCAGTATCATGAATAAAACAGAAGACCTTCACGCTGTCATCTCCTTATATAACCCTGATATTATTCTCATCACAGACATGGCTTAAACCACATATTAAAGATAATTTCATCAGTCCACCTGGGTATTACATTCTCAGGGCAGACTGGCTACATAAAAGAGGTGGAGGCTTAGCTCTACTTCACAGAACCAACCTACAACACCAACTCCTCTAAAAAGATTCCCCCAACTTCAACAATGCAGAGACTCTATTTGCAAAGCTCTCCCTTAACTAACATAAGCACCTAAACCTACTGGGTATCTATATACCCCTGGGTGACAACTTAACCACATTAGAATCCATACTTCGCTGGGCCTCATACTCCCTCCCTCAAGAAACTATTGTGCTAGGTGATGTAAACATTGACTGGAACTCCATCCATTCTCCCACCCCCACCCACCACATTAACCTGTATAACTTCACCCAACATACAGATACTTCCACACACATTGATAAGGCCACAAAAAGAGAATCTATACTTGATTGGATCCTCACAAATCAACCAAATACTGCCCACCAATGTGGCACTCTACCAACCTCTCTGAGCGACCACAGCCCCACTTCCATCCTTAAGCAAAAATTTAAAAATAATTAACTCTCCCTCCCTTCTACAAACCCGCTCTAACAAAAATTTTCCTAGAGACCACTTCATAAGAGCCTTGCAACACTGCAACTGGTCTCCCATCAAAACCTTTTCATTAGACAAAGCAGTTGATTACTTCAACTCCACATTCCTAAATATCCTCAACCAACTAGCCCCCTTAAAAACTATCAGGATATGTAGCAACCCCACCCCTTGGCTCCAGAAAATCACAAAAGCCCTACTTAGAGCCAGGGATAAAGCCTGGAAAACCTGGCGCCACACCAGATCACCCGCAGCAAGGCAGACCTTTCACGAGCTCTGAAACAAAGCAAAAAAGCAGGTTAAGCTTGATAAATAAAATTACTGCATCACTCAACAAAACAAATATAGTACCAAACCACAAAAATTCTGGGCAACAATAAATAACATCCTACAGCCCGGAAGAACCACCATTCCCGCACCCAATATAACAGGTACAGACCTGGACATAGCCTCCAGCTTTAATAACTATTTCACCTCCTCAATACTCAAACTCATAAGCAACATCACTTCCTCCAACACCCCACAACCACCTCAGGCCCAAATCAATACCATACCTTTCACACTTAAGTCTGTTCCTACCTCTGCTATCCAAAAACCCCTAGCCAAACTCAAACCAACCACCCTTGCAGTCGATAACCTTCCTGCCGAATACCTCCAAATTGCATCCACAGCTATAGTCTATCCCATTTCACTTCTAATGAATAGATCCATCACCAAACATACCGTTCCACGCCTGTGGAAAACTTCATATATCATACCACTCCACAAAGGTGGCCCCTCCCTAGACCTTTCCAACTATCAACCAATTGCAATTCTCTCACGCCTCTCTAAGATCCTAGAAAGATGTATTCATCACCAGTTCCTCTCCTATCTCCTCACCAACAACTTCTCTCCTCAACCCAACATGGATTTTGCCCATCGCACAGCAGCACCACTGCTCTACTCAAATTCACTAATACTATAAACTCCCACAGGAATCTAGGTAAATTTGTCTCCGCTAGTTTCCTAGATTTATCCAAGGCATTCGACACAGTCTCACATAATAAACTACTGTCTTGTAGCTCTGACCTCAACCTTAACCACCTTCCTCTGATTTAAAAGCTATTTAGATAACCACCAACAATCCATCAAATGGCATAACTCTCTGTCCCCCTCCACTCCCAACCTCCTTAGGCATGCCACAAGGATCAATCCTAGAACCCCTTCTTTTTAATAACTTCACAAACCAACTCCACTCAGCTACCTCTAAAGCCGACATAGTCCAAAACACTGGCGACACAACTCTCATATGCCCTGCAACCAACATCCAACTTCTCCAACAAAAAGCGCAAGAAGCCTTCTATGAAATAGAGAACTGGCTAAACAACTCACAACTCATACTAAATCCCAAGAAAACACAACTAATGGTATTCCACTGTACTAAAATGAGCAACCTTACCTTCTCTATACTCTTCAGCAGCAAAACCCAAATCACCCCTGTCACTGAGGCTAAACTTCTAGGAGTTACCACTGACCAGCAGCTCAAATTCACAAAGCACATATCAACAACCATCACTAAAGTCCACAAAAAGCTAGGTTCCCTCTATTGCTGTAAAAGTTATCTAACCACCGAATCTCGAATTGCAATAGCCAGGACCCACCTCCTATCCACCCTACTTTATGCATCCCCAATTCTAACTAATCTTTACAAAATTGACTTTAATAAACTTTCCATTTGTTACAACAAAATTGCTAGATTCACTACCAATGCCAAATCACGATCCCACCACTGCCTTTTCCTACAAGCCTTGCACTGGCTGGAATTTCTGAACCTATTAAGGTACCATCAACTCAGCCTAGCTCATCGAATTCTGTACTATCCCGAGAAAACCCCTGACCTGACTGGCATGCTGAACTTCTACAAGTCAGATCCGACCACAAGCTAATCATCCTAGACATCCACATCTCGCCCCCACTCCCCATTAGGGAAACCACCATAAAAATTTCTCCAAAGCCAACTTCACACTTCTTAAGACAGAAGTGGCAAACTTCATGACACCCATGCAGATGGACAATAGCGGTACAACTGCTGAATCCTTCACAAATGCACCTTATAAGCACTTACAGGAGTGCATGGATCATGCTATACCTAACAGAACTAAGATGCTATCCTCCAAAAAAAGGAAGCCAATCTGGTGGTCCCCTGCCATAAACAAACTCTACAACAGAAGAAAGAAACTGTTGCAAAAAAAGAGTGAAATCCCATGATTGGAGGAACTCCCTCCCTGGTCAGCCTCAGTAAGAAGCTGAGATTCCTCATAAAATCCTCCAAAGCTAGTTACAAAAACAAAATCTCCACTGATTCTAAACACAACCACAAAGCATTCTATAGCTATGTCAAGAATCTCAATGGCAACACTCAGATTTGCTCTGAGTTACAGCACAATGGCACTAAATATACAGAACCAGCTGATATTGCCAACCATCCTGGCAGATATGTTCAGTGCTAACTTTACCCCCCTCCCTCTCACCCCATAAAGGGCCCATCTCTATACTGGAAGAATGCAAAGTTCCTGTAATCACAGCTGCACAGGTAAAAACCACACTCTCCAAAGCCAAGAACACAGCATCCATGGGACTTGACAACATCCCAGGCTGCATTCTACACAATGAACTAGCACCCCACCTAAGCACCATGTTCAATCATAGCCTCACCTCAGGCTTTGTGCCCACTGAATGGTGCACAGCAACAGTTATCCCACTCCACGAAGTGGGAGCTACCACGGACCCCAGGAATTACCGCCCTATTAGCCAAACGAGCCTGGTCTGCAAGGCCATGGCATCATGGATCTTCTACACAAAGACATTGGTAATCTCCAAACTCTGGACCCCATCTAGTTCGGGTTTGTAAAAGGCAGATCATGTCTCCTAAACCTGATAGACTTCTTTAAAGCAGTCACTAAAGCCATAGATGAGGGTAAGGTGGTTCACACAGCCTATCTAGATCTCACCAAGTCTTTTGACACCATCCCCCACTCTGGAATTATAGATAAACTCACCAAACTAGGTATAAATCTCTATGTCACAAGATGGGTTGCCAACTGGCTCATTGACAGAACCCACACCGTGAAAATAGCAGACTTCAAATCCGACTTCAGACCAGTGACAAGTGGAGTACCACAGGGTTCAGTGCTGTGTCCTCTCCTGTTTGGTATCTACTTTTCTGAAGTGTAGGCTAACACAGAAGGTCTTTGGCTAATGAAGTTCACAGATGACTGCAAACTAGGAGCCATAATCAAAACTCCTAATGATGTGGACATCCTACAAAAGGGCCTCATGGAGACAGATGCCTGGTGTCAAAGCCATGGCCTCAAACTCAATGCCAAAAAGTGCATTGTCATCCCCTTTGGTAAAAACTCTGTATCCATGAGCTACCACATAGGTGGTAGTCTACTTAACACTGAAAGCGTGATAAGAGACCTTGGGACACAGGTGGGCAGTACTCTCTCCTTTGATAATCACATTACCACAGTAGTCAGGAAATCCTATGTGGCACACCTCCATCACAAAAAGTTTCTCATCCAGGAAAAAAGAGGTCATTGCTCCCCTCTACTCGTCATTCATTAGACCCATTATAGAGTACAGCGCCCCTTTTGGTATGTACCTCACAAGACATCTACAACAACTGGAAAGGCCGCAGAAATACCTCACAAAGAGGATTACCGGCCTCAAACAGATGCCTTATGCAGACCGTCGCATATCACCTACTCGGAGGCGATCTCTGCCTAACATACAAAGCTATGTCAAACCCAGAGCTGTTGGACATGCTTTACTTAAAGAAATCTCAATCCCTCCGAGATACACACTCTAGGGACCTAAACCTTGTCACTACAATAAACAGAACATGCTGGAAGGATAGATTCCTGTCCCAGATACTTCCCATACTCTGAAACAAATTACCTATCTATGTCAAACAAAGCTCCTCATTAGCACTTTTCAAGAAAAATCTTGATTGGATGGGAAATAGGAAATTCACCCCGGGGATCACCTTTGTGGCTCTGCTCGACAGGAGCACAGGAAAGTAATGTTGTTGGGTGGCGAAAGCCAGGGTACTTTTTTGGCTAGGCTTATATAGGCCCTAGGGCCAATAGTCTAGTACCTACCTATGAATAATTTCGATCCTCCAACAAAGCCTTTATCTAAATCATCACATGCAAAAAACAACTCCGAGGTATCACTATTTGCCTATGAAATAGGAAAAATATGGAACAACCTTCCCCCGACCTCAGACTACAAAACTCCACACCCTCCTTCAAAAGTCTACTTAAAACATATCTCTTCACCAACCATCTATGCAACTGTAATTGACCCCCTGAAGCCGTGTCCACTTACTGTTTCTATACCCCATCTGTCCTGGACAACACAAACACACCATCTAACTGTACGTATTCATGTGTGAGCAATAACCTATATACGAGTGTATTTACGTGTGTGTGTGTGTGTGTGTGTGTGTGTGTGTGTGTGTGTATGTGTCTATATATATATATATATATATATATATATATATATATATGAATATATGTGTATGTATGTGTATGCATATATATGTTATATGTATGTATACTCTTACATGTATATTTACTTGAATGTATATATGGAAAACTTAAACATTTAGATACTCTTGTTCTATTGTGAAACATCTTGCAATGCTCTACCAGGTTCTTATCCACTCTCACTGTATATTTTGTACACTTGTATTTTCAACCAAAAGGGGGAATATCCTCTTATTGTATACTAATGGCTGTAAAGTCTACAATCTGTATGCTACTACTCTGTAATGTCACTTTTGTAAATTTTTCTTCTCTCTGTAAACGTATGGAGTTTTTCTCCCCAGGACTCCGCTGAAAATGGACACTTGTTCAGTCAGACTGTCCTGGCAAACAAATGTTA
This sequence comes from Protopterus annectens, assembly GCF_019279795.1. NCBI lineage: Eukaryota > Metazoa > Chordata > Ceratodontiformes > Protopteridae > Protopterus > Protopterus annectens. The sequence goes on along the minus strand of NC_056743.1, from coordinate 1,008,577,135 downwards.
AATAAATAAATAAATATATAGAGGCACAATAATAACCCTGAACTGATGGACAAAATAATTTTCCTCTACAGAGGGGATTCACGCCTGCTTGTAGAGAGGACAGATGTAAGCACAGCAGAACAAGTTCTCTAGAATTGGCTCCTTTTGATTCTCAAGAAACATGAATCGTTTTGTGTATTCAGAATTAAACTTGAAGTAGAATGAATGAGAAAAGAAGATACATTTGTGAAGCAGTAACACTCAGTAACTCTTTTTCCAAACTGGGACTGTTTTTTTTTTCTAAACTTTTACTCTGGTTACTGTGTTTCTGATGATGGGTGTAAAATGCACGTGTATCTAAAACTTGGGGAAAGCTTCACAGCAGTTCCCCTCAAATATATATTTAAATTTACTTTGCAAAGAGGCATATATGCATATATCCCTTGCAGTGGAAAGAAGCCATTGATATCCCACTGACAAAATGACATCATCCACTCTGAAAAAACACAATAGATATCTGTCTGCCTAAACTGTTAAGATACTCAAAACATTTATAGAACAAGTATAGAATACCTTGACAAATAAGGAGTACTTGATGCAATACCATGGCTGTCAGTCAGCCAGAAGCATGAGAACAATAGATAGGCTACTGTCAGACATACTTTACATAACTAAGGATTACAGAATCTTTACAGATTGTGTTTTTATAGATTTCCCTCTCTTTATAGTTAATAATATCTGCCTGATTAGAATTCTGGTAAACTTGGGTAAGGATGAAGACCCTATACACTTCTTTAAGAGCTACCTAGCCAAGTGGTCCTTCATGGTGAAGGTACAAGATACCATCTTCACTCCCTGCAAATCCAATAAAGGCATATTACAGGGTCTGTCCTAGAACTTGATTTTTACCCAACATAGCACTATCCTGCTCTATGTGGATGATATGATAATACAGCAGTACTTTGCTCTAATAGCAAAACAGCTAATGAAGAATTACTTGAAATACTTGAAATATAATCAGACTTAGAACAGTATAGTTACCTATAAGGCATATGAATTTCAACACCTGAAAAACAAAATACATATTAATGCTATTTTATCCAATCCATCTAATCTGGCCAATGGGAGATGCATCACTTGTCAGATCCAGTTTGGCCTTCTGCTAGTGCTCCTTGACATGATCTCCTTTAGAAAAAAATTCCCAAACAACCCTTCTGCTTTGTCTGCCCTCAAATCTCATTTGCTGCCATTAGTGGCTGATAGCTATGTGATCATATAATTTACTTTTCCTGCTCATTAGCAGTCTTCTGTTTTACAAATTACTTAGTTCCTTGTCAAAAAAATAGACTATAAATATATTTAGATTGATAGTTTTTCTGTTAAACTTATTCATGGTGCTAGGCAGGAGGGGTAACATCTCCTTGGAGATGCAGTTTAAAAATGTAATTGTTAAACTTTATTTTTTGGTCTTGGAATTTCCAAATTGAAATAGCTATTTATGCTCTATTGCAGCTTTCTTAGTGTTATTGTTGATGTCCTTCTATTCTCATGTTGCATTATTCTTACCATGGGATCCTCTGCCTCAGGTGACCCAAACGTCTTCTCCTATACAAAAGCTTTTAGCCTGGTTGCTGTTGGTGCATGGGACATCACACGTAGGGCCATAAACCAGGGACCTTAAATGTGACGTCTGCATGCACAGACCTCAGAACTTTTCTGCCACAATTGAACATCAGATCGATTGCATCGCTCCTCTTTATCAAGACGTCCAAAGCCAAGTACCCATTTGGAGATTTCTTACTTACATTACTTGCTTGAGCTTGGTTTGCTGGTTTTACATTAACTGATGTCCACTAAGAAGGGTACATGCTGATGCGGGCATCAAATTCCACATAAGAACACCCATGACCATTGCGTCTTTTGTCTAGGCCGGGAACACAACCATACCTCCTGCGCCATCTGCCAGTCCTTCATCTCTAAAACTCTTAGAAGCTGTTTAGCTGCCCTTAACCTGTACTTAGAAAATCAAAGGCTTAAGAAGCTAGTCCGTAGGATGGATCCAGAATCGGCCAACCTGATAGAATCGTCAAAGAAAAAGGCCAAAGTTTTGCGGCATACCACCACTGACTGTTGATCATTGGACACCCCATCAACCGCCAATACAGGGGTTGAGGGATGTCCACTAGAGCCTTCTGCTTTTACGGCTCCCCTCGAAGTAGCCATATACAAAGCTCTGGCCGGCACATCCGCAGAGATGTCTCAGATGTCGGTTATTCCTGATGTTGAGGGGGAACCAGGTTCTACTGGATGACCTTCTGGATCTCAGGTTTCTGAGTCTCCTTCCTTTACTAAGGCCCCAGAATCAAAGCCTACAGTGTCTCCCAAAACTACTCCTTTTAAAATAAGACAGAAAACTAAACATTTATCTACCCCCCTGAAGGACAACCAGACTGGCAGTCCTTTACTCAGTCCCTGATGCAGGCCTTCATGGCCCTTAGGCCTACACCCTCCTCAGACCTCTCTGTTCCAGTGCTCAGCCCAAGGCCTACTTCTGCTGCCTCGCTCCTTCCCTCTATTCCCCAGGAAGAAGAAGAGTCCCTCTCCTCTTGTTCAGAGGAGTTTATCACCTAGTCATCACAAATAGCCTCCCCCCTGGAATATTATTCTCCAGATGAGGATTCTTTTGAAGGAGATTCCCCTCCAGAGGACATAACATTTGGTGAAACCATCACTAAGATAAAAGAATACTTCAAATGGGGTACTTCCCAAATGACAGAAACTCAAAAAATATACTTTGAGTTGTTGCAGGTTAAATCACCCTCCCCATCATCCATTTCTCCAGTGATCCCTGCATACCTAAGTTGGGTGACTACTCTTTTTCTATTACTATATTAGCATTCTTGCCCACTGATACTTGTCCTGGCTCACATGGTTACAGTGTAAAGCCCTGTGTATCTTGTAACATCGTGTTTTGAGCATCTCGGACAACCATTCATATGATATTGTTAATTCTCTTTCATTCCTTACGCATGGGTATCGGTTCCGACCTCGGAACCGATCCGGCCATTTTCCAAGCTCGCGTCAGCTACAAACTCTCGAGCTAAACTCTTACCCATAATCCCCCTCTCCCTGTTACCCCAGATTTTGTTTGCCACGTTGCCATTCGGTCGTGTCAAGCTGCTTGTCTTGAGCTAAGTATAGTTATTTGTTGTCAGAATAGTTATTTTTATAACTTTTTCTGTTAGAAAAGTTTCTGTTTCATTGTCTCTTACCCTATCGCATCTAGCGACCATATTTTCTTGAGTTTTTCTTCTCTTTTCTCTACACCTTTTACCATGAGGTATTTCTCCCCTGCCATTGTTGGTAATCTTCCTTTCTTCATACCTTCTGGTATTCTTTCGTACCATTGCTGGTACCCTTTCTACTATCCCTTTTTTCTATCATGGCAGATAAAGGTAGTCCTGGTTTTAAAAGGTGTTCTGATTGTGGACACAAATTACCTACATCTGATGCACACTCTTTGTGCGTTTGTTGTTTGGGTGTGTCCCATTTATCTGTTGACCCGCCCTGTACTGTCTGTGAAAATTTTTCTACCAGAACCTTGTTTTAAAGGAAAAATAAATTGTTGCTGAAGGGACTTCTTAAATCTCCCTTTTCAGGGGCTATTTTTGGGTCGGAGGACTCAACCCCTCCTAGAGCCCATAAGAAAATTTTGGATGTTCCTACTAAGGCCAAGTCTTTGCCTTCGTCTCTGGCTGGGGACTCCCACCAACCAAATCCTAAAAAGGCTAAACTTTCCGCTCCGGAGCTCACTCAGTCAGCCCCAGTGCTTTCGGTGCCTAGACTTTCGGCACCGAGGCCTTCGGCTCCATTAGTGATCTCGGCTCCATCTTCTCCTGCAGCCTCCACTATATCAGCACCGAGGGGCTCCTCGGTTCAGATTATTATGACTACTGTATCGGCACCGACCGCTCAGTCAGCGCAGACCTTCACCACGTCGGCTCTGACATGTTACTCAGAACCGACACCTCAGTTATTGGCTCCAATTTTGTCGGTTCCGGCTTCGGCACTGACAACCACTTTGGCACCGATCCTGGTGTCAGTGCAGACCGTGACCTCGGCACCAATGACTTCCTCGGTGCAGAAACCCATAGTCCAGTCTTTCTCAGCACCGTTGTTCTCGGTGTGGACTGGTGAGGTGGGCACCGAGCTTCTCTTTTCTGTGGACAGGCTCATTTCTCCCTCAGTCTCCATGAGGTCCACTAGAAGCCTTTCCGAACATGACGTGTTGCGTCTTGTGGATCAAGTGCTTTTGGCCAGAGGTATCCCACTCCCCAGGGCCTATCCTTCCTTGGGAGGTGATCACCCATCTCCAAAGACCCCTTCTTATTCTCCTCCTTCATTGCCTTTGAAGTCCATTGATGTAGCACAGTCTTCCCCCTCTGCGGTTCCCTTTATGGATCTCACTAAGGAACCGCAGTTGCCTTCGTAGCAAGAAAGTTTTGCTACGACCCAGGATGACAGTTGTGACACGCATAAATTGCTTCTGCACAGCCATCCAGGGACTCTGAGTCGGCAGGCTGAGCCACTTAGGGGAGGGGTGACCCCTGTCCTGGACACTCACTCCTCTTCAGGTGGACCAGCCTTTCAACTGATGGAGAAGGCTTGAGCTTCTGCTGGTGCTACTGGGCTGTCTATCCCCCCTCCCTCCTCTGGTACACTGGTTTCATATGTTGCATGTAGCAGACACCGGGTGCAAGGGCCTCAGGACATATTCCCACAGGAAACCCCTTTTCCACTGTCTTCCCCAGCTTCTCCCTCTGAGGAAGTCCACCGGAAAAGTTTGTGTAAAACGAAGCACATGAACTCCACAGAGGAGTCCCTCACTGAAGACACAGACTATGATGAGGGGGAAGGATCCCCTCAGTCACCCTCTGAGGTATCCTTCAGTGATATCCTTGAAATCCTTAAATAGAGAGGTGACTGGCAGTCCTCTAATCCAACCTCTGAGGAGTCTGTGTTCCTGCAGCCTTTTCGCGCCCGGCCCCCTACGTTCTGGGTTACTCCACCTGCCAATGAACTTGGCCCGCTCATCGTGCAGCTTGCGTGGAAGGCTCATGACACCGTCTAGGCTATTCCCCAGAGGCCAGATAAGATTTTGTCCCCTCCTGCTACGGATCCCCATTGGTCAAAAGGTCTTTTTGTGGATGCTCTGGTGGTGGCAGCCGCAACAAAAAAGGATCTGGCAGAAGAAGAAAGCCAGACTGTCCATCTGCCTAACAAAGAGTCTTGGGCCCTGGACAGGATAGGGAAGTGCACCTTTGCATCAGCGACCTTTACTATCAGGTCCCTGAATTATGTGGCACACTTTACCAAGCTTCAAAGGGATCTGATTTCTGAGCTCTCTGAAACCTTGGCTGGTGCCGTGCCTGATGAAGTCCGTGACAAAGTGGCCTCTCAGCTGGCCACCATTGAGTCAGTATCTAACTCCTCTATGCGACTGATATCTCACGCATCAGAAGGAGCAGCTAGAGCAGCAGGTTCAGCTGTGGTCTTGAAATGACACGCCTGGATGCGCTTCTGCAATTTCGCAGAACCCTTTAAGGCTTCCTTTCTTAATGCTCCCATTGAGGCCTCTTCGTTGTTTGGACCCAAAGTTAAAAGCACACTGGCCAGATGTGAACAGGACGGTAAGACCCTTTCTGCCATAGGTGTCCATTATTCTTCCCCTCAACGTGCTTTCTCCCGAAACCAAAAGAGTGGGACGATATGGTTCAAGAAATCTCAGGGTCCTTTCCGTGACACACAGGCCGAGTTCTCCCTAGAGGCAGAGGGGGAAACTCACAGGGAAGACGCTCCTTTCGGGGCAGAGGTGGTCCGCATAACCAGGGTTCCAGGGACTCTTTCCCTGGCCAATCCTACCAGTGCTTCTGAAGAGCGGCCCAACTCCTTTCCTCTGGAGGTGGTCGGGGGTCGTTTCTCCTTGTACACTTCTGCCTGGTTAACCATCACCACTGATTCTTGGGTAAAAAGGATTATAACCAGAGGTTATCATATCTCCTTCGATATTTGTCCTATCCCTTCAAAAAACCTTCCCGTCGTTCTACCCAGTCAAAGGGAAGAAGCAGCACTAGAGATAGAAAAGCTGCTAAGAAAGAGAGTCATCCAAATAGTCCCTGCAGACTAGATAGGATCCAGATTCTACTCAAGACTATTTTTGGTGCCAAAGAAAACCGGGGACTGGAGATCAATTTTGGATCTCAGTGTATTGAACAAGTTTGTGAGAGTACAAAAATTCCAGATGGTCACAATACAGTCTATCCTCCCGCTTTTGGAAAAAGATGATTGGATGTGCTCGATAGATCTTCAAGGTGCATACTGCCACATAAAAGTGGATAGGCCATCAAGAAGATTTCTGCGCTTCCATGTGGGAGCCAGTCACTACCAGTTCAGAGTACTGCCCTTCGGACTCTCTACAGCCCCCAGAGTGTTCACAAAGTGCATGACAGTCGTCACAGCTCACTTGCGACTTCAAGGATTCCAGGTGTTTCCATACCTAGACGACTGGCTCATTTCCGCCCCCACCAGACATCTACTGGAAGAAGCCCTGGCATACTCTCTCCTCACTGCACAAAGGTTAGGCATAACCATAAACTGGCAAAAATCCAATCTCACCCCATCTCAGTTGACAGAATTTATAGGGGTTATCTTGGATACAAAGAACTGGAGAGCTGCCATTCCAGAGCACAGAAATTTAAGGATAAAACAATAACTGATTCCAATCCTTTCAAGGGAGAAATCCACAGCTCACTCTGTTCTACAGCTGTTGGGTTCCATGGCAGCCTCCATCACCATTGTCCCCCTGGCCAAGTTTTATATGAGGCTTCTACAGTAACTGCTGTTCACCCAATGGTATCCTTTTCAGCCAAGATTCGAGTAACCCACAGGTGCAAACAGGATTTAAATTGGTGGATAACGCACAATCTGTCACAATGGTCTTGCCCCTTCTGCCCCCAGCAACCCAAGGCCACAGTGACCACGGACGCCTCCCTGATGGGGTGGGGGGGCTATGTCAGGGACAGACAGTCCAAGGCACTTGGTCCGAACTGGAGACTCATCTGCATATAAATGTTCTAGAGCTGTGGGCGGTGCTTCTGGCATTGCAAGCATTCCATCCTCTGCTGCCTTCTGGGATGATTGCGATTCAATCAGACAGCATGGCAGTGGTCTGGTACATCAACAAGCAAGGTGGAACCAAATCTTACCCTCTTTGTCAAGAGGCCATGAGGATATGACAATGGGCGATGGCTACTAACCGTTTGCTTCTAGTGATGCACATTCCCAGGAGTTCCAATGTGATAGCAGACAGACTCAGCAGGTGCATTCTACAACCTCATGAGTGGTCCCTGTATCCCTTGATCGCGGCGGAGATCTTCCACCGCTGGGGCCGTCCTTGCTGCAACCTCTTTGCATCCCTGACCAACTACAAATGCAGCAACTACTTTGCCCTGATTCCCCCTCCGCAACAGTCACCCAGGGACACTCTAGTCCACGATTGGCCCTCAGGTCTTCTTTATGCATTCCCACCTTTTCCCCTCATTCCCCAGTTTCTGAAGAAAGCCCGTCGGCTGAAGAGCAAGGTTATCCTCATAGCACCATATTGGCCACGTCAGATTTGGTTCCCCTTCCTTTGGCCTCACCTACTAGATTGACCATGGATTCTCCATCCAACCCCAGAGTTGATCTCACATCCACAGAACCTGATTCATCCCAACTTGAACAGCCTAAAGCTCACAGCTTGGCTACTCCAATTCCCTTGATTGCCAGGCAGAATGATCTTTCTTTACCAGTATGTGACATTCTCATTGCATCTCATAAGTCTTCCACTAGAATTACTTATCTAAGCAAGTGGAAAAGATTTACCTGTTGGCTGAAAGATAAACAAGTAGATCCCTTCTCAGCACCAGTGTCGATAATACTAGACTATCTGGCCGACCTTTTGCAATTGGGTCTGTCGGCCTCTACCATTAGAGTTCATTTGGCTGCAATTTCTAATTTCCATGAGGGTGTCCAAGATTCCTCTCTTATGTCTCTCAAATTGTGCAAGACCTTCATAAAAGGTGTGAATCATCTGAAGCCACCTTTTAGAGAACCTATTCAGCCATGGAATCCATCATTAGTTCTACAAGCTCTGACAATGCCACCCTTTGAACCAGTTTTTTCTTGCGACCTCAAGCATTTGTCATGGAAAACCTTGTTTTTGGTTGCCATTACTTCTGCCAGACATATCTCTGAGCTTCAAGCTTTATGTATCAAGAGTCCATACTTGATTTTTCATAGAGATAGTGTCTTTGAGAACTAATCCTTCATTTCTGCCAAAAGTGATCTCTGAAATGTCTATTAATCAAACCATTGAATTGCCAGTTTTCTTTCCCAATCATTCAAACAGAGGAGAGTATTGCCTATATACCCTAGATATCCACAGGCAAATCTGTTTTTACTTAAACAGAACTAGGTCCTTTCGTAAATCTGACCAGTTATTTTTGGCCTATTCTGGACCTAGATTAGGATCTGCTGTTGCTAAGGTCACATTAGCTAGATGGTTGAAGGACTGTGCGACCTTCCTTTATACACAATGTAATATCCCGTTGCCTACTACCATGAACGCTCATTCGACAAGGTCGGTGGCAACTTCTGCTGCCTTCCATGCCAGAGCTTCTTTACATGACATCTGTGCAGCTGCAACTTGGGCTACGCCTCATACCATCATCAATCATTACAAATTGGATTTGGCCTTCAGGGAAAGAGCATCTTTTGGTTCTATGGCGCTCAGGAATGTCCTTCCATGAGAGCCTCCCAGGAATAGAGGTAGCTGGAGACTCTGTCCTATGCGTAAGGAATGAACAAGGATTAACAATATCAGATAAAGAAGTTATGTCTTACCATAACGTTCCGTCTGTATTGTTGATCCTCCTTCAGTCATTACGACCCTCCCTCCTTCCCCCTCCTGTGGCTTCTAGTAGATCTCACCATCCGGTTCTCTTAGGTCATTTGACCAGAGGTAGCCTCTACCTTCTTTTGACTTGCAAACTCAATCTGAGGTAACAGGGAGAGGGGGATTATGGGTAAGAGTTTAGCTTGAGAGTTTGTAGCTGACGTAAGCTTGGAAAATGGCCGGCTTGGTTCCGAGGTCAGAACCGATACCCATGCATAATGACTGAATGAGGATCAACAATACAGATGGAACGTTATAGTAAGACATAACTTCTTTTTATTTTATATCATGATCTCACTTGGCTCACAAGCCACATGGTTATAGTGTACAGCCCAGTGTATCCCCTAATATAGTGTTTTATTTGAGCAACCAGTACACCCCATTGTATTATTTACCAGTACCTATCCTACCTGTTAGGTGTGCGCACTTACAGATCACATTTAATGCTGTATAACCCATTCACTTAAGTGCATTGTAGCCTTACATGCTACCAAAAGTGACAGGATCCTACTATTTTTAATATTATTTATTATTTGTGTTACGCATTTTCACTTTGTGTAGCTCAATACCGAGTAGCATGTTCAACTAAGAGCATAACAGCTCGGTCCCACAACATACAGGGACTGCGTTCCACTATCCTTTTTCTATTTTAGTGAATTGCTGGCTGTATCCAGTCTGGTCACTATTACACTTACATTATAGCTTGCTCAACAGCACCACCTAGTGGCCGGAAAGGCACACTTTTGTGAATTAGCATATTCCCAACTACGGCTTGAATATACTGTATTATTAAACCTTTTTACACTTCCTGCAGCTCTGATAAGTGTACCGCAACCCTCCCACAGCACTGTCCTCTGTCTATTATCTGCAATATAGCTTACTTATGTTTCTTGCTTTTACAATAACCCTACCTAACTCTTGACATCTCTCCATCTGAATATAGAGCATACCTGAAATACCACATTGGGTCCCAGGTACCAACAAGCACCTCCTGTTACCAGCCTATGAGCAACGACCATCCATGGTCCCTATTTAAAACAAAAAGGTTAATTAAATACATATTTATTATTAGTAGGATTGGCAGCGGGAAAACTGTTTCTTTTCTAGCTTAAAGACCCCTCCACCCATATCAGCCACCCAAACTAAGCCAGCCTAAGACCCTTACCACAGCCCCCCTAGCTACTTGTTCCCTATCTGGCCCCCAAATCATTCCAGCACTCTCATTTCCCACAACTTTGTTTGGTTCTACTTGACCCTTGGAAATTTAGCAGCAATTACCTAGTCTATGGCAGACCTACCCATTCCATTACTTGAACCCTGGCATATCTCTCTCCCTTCTAAATACATATTCTGCTGACGAAGACTCACAAATTGTTTTCTGCAGTCAACCTACCTATGTACTGATCATGTGGTGCAGTCCCACTCTGTTTGCCCTTTGGACTCAATCTGCTCCCCTGCCCTACCCCCATTCCCACCCACCCCCAGCACTCCTAGATTTATACTTACCCCACATCACCTGACTCGCTTGCTACACCCATCATCCAATCACTGCAGTACAATTCAAGATTAGGCCACACCCACACTCCTTTAACCTACCACTCCCTCTTTTTCAACAAACCACACACTGTATACACCCCATCACCTCCTCCACCCATCCACGATCCTGCAATACACAGACACCATGACACTAACCCCACACTCCCATAACCATATCATCCAAATACTCTTACCTTCTCTATCCATTTGCCTCTTCATAATCTCCAGTAGCACCGCATATCACCACCCACTCAACATCATGCACTGCATCAAATCCCCCACCTTACCACACACCATAAGCAACCCCTACATACCTACAAACACACAACCAGTCATCCATCACCTTTTTATCTTTCAACTCACCTCTCCAATCCATTACACCTCACAATCCAAAAAACACCCCAACCTCAAGCATCACTTCTTAACAATCTTCTACCTTGCCAGCATTGCAACCCAGCTACTACTAGGAGGGGGCATCCACCCCAACCCCGGCCCAACAAATATCCCCCATACCGCATCCAACCCCAATCTCCCATTTAAGCACAAACCCACTGATATACTAATACTAAACCTAAACATTCGCAGCATCATGAACAAAATAGTGCAGTCACATGGAGCCATCTCTGCATACAACCCAGATATTATGGTGATTACAGAAACATGGCTTAAACACCATATTAAAGATAACTCAATAACCCCACCTGGCTTTAATATATTGAGAGTAGATAGAGCTCACAGAAGAGGAGGCGGAATAGCCCTTCTTTATAAATCCAATTTAAAAGTTCAGCAACTTCAAAAAGAAACCCCACATTTCAACAATGCTGAGACCTTATTCACCAAACTCCTCCTAAACCAACACAAACAACTAAACCTACTCAACATCTATATACCACCAGGAGACAGCCTTAGGACCCTAGAATCTGTACTCCACTGGGCTTCTCACTCCCTTTCCCAAGAAACTATAGTCCTAGGTGATGTCAACATCGACTGGAACAGTGTACATTCATCAACGGCCACTAACCACATAAACCTGTATAACTTTACTCAACTCATACACTCTCCCACAAGATTTGACAAAACCACCAAGCGTAAATCCACCTTAGACTGGAACCTCACTAACCAGCACAACACTTCCCACCTATGCGGGATACTACCAGACTCCCTCAGTGACCATAACCCAACTTTCCTCCTTCGGCACAAACTGAAAAACACCAACCCACCCTCCCTGTTACAAACTCGCTCCCAAAAAAAGTTCTCCTCAGAACAATTCTCAGAAACCCTAAAATCCTGCAACTGGTCCCCCCTAAAAACCCTCCTCCTGCACAACGCAGTAGAATACTTTAACTCCAAATTCCTACAGATTCTAAACCAACTAGCCCCACTGAAAACAATAAGAGTACGCAGTAACCCTGCTCCCTGGCTAAACAAAACCACAAAGATCTTACTCAAGGCTAGGGACAAAGCTTGGATAACTTGGAAAAAAACAAAAAGCACCCAAAACTAGGCAAACCTTTTCTGAACTCAGAAATAAAGCAAAAAAACAGGTCAGGTTGGACAAACAAAACCACTATATTTCCCTACAAAGGAAACACAGCAACAACCCACAAAAATTCTGGGCTACAGTGAATAGCATCCTCCAGCCCAGAAAAACCACTACACCACCTCCAGACATCAAAGGTACTGACCCTGATCTAGCCTCAGACTTCAATAACTACTTTACCTCTTCCATACTTAAACTAGTCAACGATATATCACCCACAATCCAACCACAATCCTTAAACTGCCAAACTAATTCCACCCCTTCTCACTTAACCCAGTACCAATATCAACCATTCAAAAACTTTTAGCAAAACTTAAACCTACCACCCTAGCCGCCAACTGTCTCCCAGCCCAGTGTCTTCAAATGGCATCCAAGACCATTGCCTTCCCTATCTCCCTACTCATTAATAGATCTATTTCAATGTGCACTATTCCATCCTTGTTGAAAACCTCATATATCATCCCCCTCCACAAGGGTGGCCCCTCTACTGGCCACTCTAACTACCATCCCATTGCTATCCTATCACCTCTCTCAAAAATTCTGGAAAAATGCATCCATCACCAACTCCTTACCCACCTACTAACCAACAACCTACTATCCAAAACCCAACATGGATTTAGACCATCCCATAGCACCAACACTGCCCTACTAACCAACATCCTACTATCCAAAACCCAGCATGGATTTAGACCATCCCATAGCACCAACACTGCCCTAATCAACTTCTCCAATACCATAAACTCACACAGGAACCAAGGGCAACTGGTCTCCGCCACCTTCCTAGACTTATCCAAGGCATTTGAAACAGTTTCCCATAACAAACTCCTTACCTGTCTCTCTGAACTCAACCTCAGTAACCCCACCCTACAATGGTTTAAAAGTTACCTAAACCGCAAACAAACTGTCAAATGGGGCAACTCCCTATCCTCCCCACTCCCCATCACATGCGGCATCCCACAAGGCTCAATCCTTGGCCCCCTTCTCTTCAACATATTTACAAATAATCTCCACCTAGCAACCACTAAAGCCAATATTGTCCAGTATGCAGATGACACAACCCTAATCTGCTCAGCACCCAACATCCATCTACTACAATGTAAAGCCTAGGAATCCTTCACTGAGGTAGAGAACTGACTAAACAATCACCAACTCATACTAAACCCCCCAAAAAAACACAGCTGATGCTATTCCACCCAACTAAACACTGTGTCCCCACCTTCACCATCCTGTCAGCCAACAGCACCCTCATCACCCCAGTAGATGAGGCCAAACTGCTAGGTGTCACAATTGATCAACAACTTAAGTACAAAAAATGCACATCACAAACGCACATCACAAACTATCTCTAAAGTCCACAAAAAATAGGTTGCCTCTATCGTTGTAAACAGTTCCTAACCCCTGTGTCTAGAACCACAATAGCCAGAACACATCTCTTATCAACATTGCTTTGCGCCTCTCCAGTTCTTACCAACATTAATAAAACCGACCTGAACAAACACTCCACATGCTACAGTAATATAGCTAGGTTCACTGCCAATAGTAGATTATGCTCCCACCACTGCCAATCCCTACTTAAACTACACTGGTTAGAAATTCCAAATCTGCTGCACTACCACCAGCTCATCATAGTTCATAAAATTCTATACCATCCTGGGAGAATCCCTGCCCTAGTTTACATGTTAAATTTTTACGACTCCACCAGGGAACTACGATCAAGTAACAAATCCCTGATTGAAGTCAATCCATGTAAGAACAACTCTGGAGAACCCTATTCTCTCACGAGGTTGCAAAAGTATAGAACACCCTCCCACCTGAACTCAGACTACAGAATCACACAAGCACATTCAAAGTCCTCCTTAGATCACACTTCTTTGCTAACCCTCTCTGTAACTGCAAATACTCCCCCAGAATCCTCACTGCCCTGTAGGCAGACTACCCACTGAAGCCTCCAATGCATTCAACATACTGTCACCTGCAATGTACTGCTTGTAAATATGGTAAATATCGACCTACTCCTGAGTATCTTATTTACACAGATTGTACTGTTATTGTAGTCATGTAACCTGTTATTGTAGTCATGTAACCTGTTATTGTAGTCATGTAACCTGTTATTGTAGTCATGTAACCTGTTATTGTAGACATGTAACCTGTTATTGTAGACATGTAACCTGTTATTGTAGAAATGTAACCTGTTATTGTAGACATGTAACCTGTCTGTACGATGTGATTGTTTTTGCATTTAACTGTTTTTTACCTGTATGCTAACTTTCTTGTTATCGATCGTGTGTATTCACACTGTTACTTCCTTGGAGCTTTTCTCCCCAGGACTCCACTGAAAATGGACACTTGTTGTCCAGTTGGACTTATCCTGGTAAAAGAAATGTTAAATAAATAATAAATAAATAATACCTTTGCTCATTTGCTTCCTGCTCTAAGAACCCTGACTCTCAGCCACTTGCCCCAAAGAAACCAGACTGTTTCTATAAAGTGCCTGATGACCACAAATTCCTAGTAAACCCCCTTTGGCGGACCCTGCTGTTATAGCTGTGGCCCCAGATAGACAATCTGGATTGCTCTCTTCTTCATCTCTTTTACCTTCAGATAAAGACAATAAAATTATGGATAGGCTGAGCAAGAAGACTTGCACCTCCTCCACCCTGGCCTGCAGTGCAATTAACTACCAAACACATATGGTAAAATATGCCTTGACTTGGTATCAATAGCCTCTACACTTCTGAACTCCCTGCCTGACTCCCCAAACAAAACTGAAGTAGCATCTAAGCTATCCCTGGCATCCCAAGTGGCCAGGGACTCCATCAGATGCAGTTATGACGCAGAAGAGGCCTCTGATAGATCAGCTGCAACTGCACCAGTTCTGGGTAGATACTCCTGGCTTAGGCTCCAACCACTGCCAGGAAATTTTAAGTCCAAAATTCTAGATGCTCCTCTTGATAATAACCTTCTGTTTGGCAAACAGTCTGCAGAGCTATTTAAAAGTCTACAGGAGAAGAGCAAAGAGCTGCAGGATATTAAACACCTGCTGGTCTCTCCCATACCTAAGTACTATAGAAATGATCCTGCTAAGACATCCCATGTCAGAAGGGCCCCATCTATGACCACCCCTCCCTCTACCAGGTATAGGAAAGGGACTAGGAGGCAACCTTCTTCAAGGACTACCTCTTCTCAGCCAGCCCAAAGACTGTCCTTTCAGGACAGAAATAATGGCAACAGTGTGTGACTGGCTTTCCCACCTCCCACTGACTTCCAATCTCTGTCACTGTCTGCCCCTTTGGAAAGAAATCACCACAGACCGCTGAGTGCTGGCAATAGTGGAAAAAGGATATTTTCTATCCAGGAAGAAAAGACCCACCCCACAGGGCATTCCTTTCCCACCCAAAAATCAGCTTCACATAATTCCCCACATTATCCAGGATCTATGTGTACAAGGCACTTTTGAACCTGTCCCATTTGGACAAGACGGAAAAGGTTTTTACTCCAGACTTTTCCTAGTTCCAAAAAAGGATGGACCATGGAGACCAATCCTGGACTTATCCATTCTAAATCTCTTTCTAAAAGTCCCCTCTTTCAGAATGCTGTCCCTACAGACCCTGCTTCCACTGTTGCCACCACAAGCATTCACGGTCACTTTGGACCTGAAGGAGGATTACCTCCACATCCCCATATTCCCAAACCACAAGAAATGCTTACGCTTTGCTGGGACTTGCTCTCATTTTCAATTTACTGCCTTGCCCTTTGGTTTGCCCACTGCACCAAGGGGTTTCACCACATGCCTAGCTCCCGCCATAGCCTTTTGCAGGACCAAGGGCATACAGATCTGTCCCTACCTAGATGATATTTTGATTCTTGCAGAAAAAGAAGAGACCCTCAAAAATCATTTCCAATTCTCCATGTCCCAGCTTCAGAGTCTAGGTTTCACACTGAACCTCTCCAAGTCATCCCTATCCCCAGAACAAGGTCTTCCTGGGGTGCAGGATTCAGACAGACCTAATGAGGGCATTTTTACCCCAAGACAAAGTAATCTCCCTTACAAACCATTTCCAAGGCCCCCTCCAGATAGACCAGCTGTCAGCAAGCCAGTTTATACACCTTCTGGGTCTTAAGGCAGCCACCATCCCTATGCTTCCCCTAGCCAGGATGCACATGAGGAAGCTACAGTGGTACTTAAAGAATGTATGCTCCCAGCAAAGCCATCCTTTAGATTTCCAAATACCCTTCCTACCTTGTCTGCAAGCAGAACTAAGGTGGTGGATGCAACAGCTTCAAAGGAATCCAGGACTACCCCTCCTACCCTCCACACCAGCTCAACATATGCACAGAGATGCATCGGATCTGGGCTGGTGGGGGGGGCTACCATGAAGGGATTCAAGTTACAAGCACCTTGGCAGGCATCTCTCTTGAGGAAGCATATCAATGCCAGGAAAATGACAGCGGTTCATTTAGCCCTGAAGGCTTTTCTCCCTATCCTTCAGCCAGGCCCTCTGCTAATCTTCACTGACAACACCATTGCCATGTGGTACATCAACAAACAGGGGGGACCAGATCTTACATTCTATGCGGCCTGGCAATGCAAATTTGGGAATTAGCCTCACAGAAAACCTAGCCCAACAGGCAACATGCATCCCTTCCCAGGACAACCTTCAGGCAGATGCTCTAAGCAGATCATTCTCTCTACATCACGAGTGGATTTTACACAGGGTAGTTTTCCTAGACATTGTCCACCGATGGGGTACACCAAATATACCTCTGTTTGCCTCCCCCAAAACAGACAACTGACAAAATTCTGTACCAAATACCACTCTCCCCTAGCTTGGAGAGTGAATGTCTTCACCATCGCATGGAAGGGACAGTTTCTGTATGCTTTTCCACCCTTCTCTGTCATTCAGAAAATACTCCTGAAGATCAGGAGAGACATGCCAAAAGTCTTACTGGTGGCTCCCTACTGGCCAAGGCAGCATTGGCTCCCCCTTCTACAATTCCTCACCAAGGGCAATCACCACAAGTTACCTCACAAGGTGGACCTACTCACACAACAGACGGGAACTCTCATCTATCCACACCTAGAAATGCAGAGCCTAACTCTCTGGGTAATAAACTTCTAGTACCCTTCAGACACCGCTACACAGAGGATGTGCTTTCTAGCCTGCAGGAGGCCAGGAAGCCTAACACAAGGAGATCCTACATTTCTAAATGGGACAGATTTTCCAAATGGTGTCTCCAAAGACATAAGGACCCCCTTCTAGCGGATGTCCCTTTAATCTTAGCTTATGTGTGTGTGAACTGATTAAAGCAGATGTGTCTTACTCTTCAGTGAAAGTGCACCTCTCTGTTATCTCTGCCTGCCTGCCCCAGGAACCTCCTTTACTCTCCAGGTTGGATGTTAAATTGTTCTTAAAAGGGGTCTTACACATAAGACCACCCAGAAAGTATACCCCGCCACCCTGGGACCTAAATTATGTCCTGGGCAAGCTTACACTGACTCCATTTGAACCAGCCACTTGTGCATCCCTGCAGATGTGCACATGGAAAACAGTTTTGCTGCTAGCCCTCACTTCAGCAAGAAGGGTATCAGAGTTACAGACACTCATGGCATGCCCTTCTTACACTATCTTACATAAAGACAGGGTGACCCTGTGCACCAATCCCTCCTTCATGCCCAAAGTGATCAACGAGCTATCTCTAAATCAGTCCATTCACTTACCAACCTTTTTCTCCTCTCCCCAGAATGTGCATGAGAGAATACTACACTCCCTGGATGTTCACAGACAATTGAGATTTTATATGGACAAAACAAAGTCCATCAGACAATCATATCAACTCTTTGTTTCCTTCCATCCCAGAGCACTGGGCAAGGCAGTCTCCAAACAGACTATTTCCTGTTGGATCAGGTAAGCTATCTGTTTCTGCTACTCATACCATGGAAAAGACCTAAGTCAGGAGATCAGGGCTTATTCTACTAGAGCAGTAGCTTCCTCCAAAGCCATCTTCAAAGGCCTAGACACAGCTACCATCCTTGAAGCAGCCACCTGGTCCACTGTACATACCGTCACCAAAAATTACAAACTAGACCATATCGCCAGAGCCAGAGCAGGTTTCACAAGAGCAATTATGCAAGGATTTCTGGAATGCGCTACCTCTACCTCCACCCTTCCTCCTTCCTGAGCTGTGGTACTCTCCCACAGTAAGAATACTGCAGCATGAGAATAGAAGGACATAGAATAGTTGTGTAAAATCTTACCATAACCATAGATGTCCTTCTCTTCCATCTTGTAGTATTCCTTCCCTCCCTCCTGACACCCTGATTTCATATCTACAGGTCTAGGGGGCCTTCACAGAGCCCCTACTGGCACTAGGGTCATTTTTGGATAGTCTGTGGCATTCCACCAGTCTGAAGGACGTCTTTTGGCATCTCCTAGGCTACTGTCTGACTGGGCAGTTAGTTCTGAGGTCTGTGCATGCAGCCATCACATTTAAGGTCTCTGGTTTATGGCCCTATGTGTGACAGCCCACACTCCAACAGCAACCAGGCTACAAGCTTTTGTATAGGAGCCGATGTTCATGTCACCTGAGGTGGAGGATCCCAAGTAAGAATACTGCAACATGGAAGTGAAGGACATCTATGGTTATGGTAAGATTTTACACAACTATGCTTTATTGTTGTTCAAGTTATTACTACTTGTGCTTATTGCAACTGTTGCCCTTTTTCTCTTTGCTATAGACAAAAACTTCATGAAAGCAGCCATTATGGTCATAAAATCCCACCCCAAAATACCCATGATTTTTGTGTGGTGTACCTGGAGCATATCATTACCCATGAATGGACTGTGCCATCTGCAAGACCTTTAGACCTCTATCATTCACAGGCATGAAAAATAAGCTTATTTTGAAGAGGCTCCTACCATTTACCCTCAGGCTTTTTATTCAGATAAGTCAGATGAAAGGAAAGGGAAGAAAATGAGAATTAAAAAAGGAGAGAGAGAGAGAGAGCGAGAGAGAGAGAGAGAACTTAGAAAGAGGAACTTAGAAGATGTGGGCCCAACTTTGGCCTAGAAAGCTGTGTGACAGGAGCCGGCATATCCTCCTTCAGCTCTAGTCCCATTGGGTGAGTTTTCACTTAAAGTACCGTCTACAGCAGAACCTTTGTAATCACAGACATGTCTCAAAGAAAATCCATAAGCAGACACCCCTCTGAAAGGGAGCTGTCCTGCTTTCTGATATCATACGCTCTATCTACTTCCTCCCTTTGGTCAGCTAGGTCCTTTAATAGTACAACAGACATTGGCTGGGACCAAATGATGAGGGCCTTTCTGCAGGCGCAGACTGAGATAGATGTCATCCCACTCCCTCAGTTTCTAGGGTGGATTGGATTGGCCCAGAGTCACCATTGCTTTCTCCTTTTCTGGTCCATACTTTGGCATTGGTGGTTTTGGAGCTGAGACATCAACCTGAAGCTGTGTGTGTTTGGTGTTGACAAGTTTCTTCACCACAGCACTATCACCTTTGCTTCTGATTTACTTGATTCCAAGACTTTTTGTGTTGATGGAGTCTCGGAGTTGACTGCTGTTAAAAGGAGATAATTAGTAGGACAAGTAAAATATTGAGTGATAACTATAAGAGTCAATCAGAGGAGGCTAGAAAAAATTGGAAGGAGAGACTGGAAATACATTATACAAATGAACAATGGGAGGGCATCTGTACTGCTCCAAAGTATTAAAACAAAATCTAAAAGGTTTAGGATTATTGCTTGAAAGTGTTTATATAGGTATTTTATACCCCAAGCAGGCTTTAGAGAATTTTTCTTCTGACAGATAGTAAATGCTGGAGGTGTGGTGGGAAAGAGAGAGGTAATTGGGAGTATATTTTGGGGAGTGGAACAAGTTGGCAGATTTTAAAAATTCCCTGCAGAGTACTCTGTTAGAAATTTTGGGGGAGCAAATAGTTGTAACTAAGGGAGTCTATATTAGAACATTGAATGGTCAAAATCGCGAATGCTCTGAGCAAAAATGCCAGACCTCAAAGTGTTTATTTTGGAATTGCAGTACAGTGAAGATTGTAATATTTACCCTTTCCTCACTGTAGTGCGATCTCGGAGTTGGAATATATATTTAGCAGGGGGTGTGGGGAGCTGCGCGCACCCCCACAATAAAGAGTTCGATGGCTGGCATTTTCGCTCATTAAAGCAGTTGTGATTTTGAACATTTGATGTTCTAATATAGACCCAACTAAGGCAAGGTTAGTGCTTGCATTGTGGGGGACACCGTCAAGTATCACAGTAGGCATCCTTGAGACACTTCCTGTCTAAATATCTTCATTTTGCTGACACTCCTTCTAAGCAACCTTTTAGCTCATGCTAGAAATCTTTTGGAGTAGTATGCACAGAATGAATTGTAATTAAAATGCTCTTACATTACAACAGGCCTGTGTACCACAACAAGTTGGTCCATCCCATAGAGGGACATCCACAGTGACTGGCATTTAGTTGTAGTGATGTTATATTACAACAGTCCTATGTGCAGTGCCAGCCTCAGGTGAAATATTGCCCTAGATGAAGGGTTCCATGGCACCCCTATTGCCTGCTGCACCCTCACACAAATACAAACACAGACACACACACACACACACACACACACACACACACACACACACACACACACACACACACACACACACTTACTTTCTACTGCCCCCTCCTCGGTTTCACCAAGCCTGGCCTCCCCATACCATACAGATTACTTTTTGCTTCTCTTTTCTCACATTTTGTGTTATTCCTTTTTTGTTTCTGTAAGCTCACTTTTTTCCTAGATGCATTTTAGATCGCCTTAAACAAAAAAAAAACTTTATCATGCAGTGATGGCCAAAACAAAAATCATGACTAAGAAAATAAATTCCTTTAACGTTATTTTATTTTTCTCCCTTTAAACACACCCTAACCAGCTAAGGCTGCACAGTAATAACTGTACAGGAAATAACTGAATTAAGCTGGGGTTGGGGGCCAGAAGCCATGGGGTTATAGATGCTCTGAGATACATTTAGAGCATGTTTATAACCTGTCATACATATACACAACATGCCTTCTTAACTCTAT